>NW_027308119.1:0-191000 GCF_047496885.1 Scyliorhinus torazame | reverse complement strand
CGAAGATCTGGAGAACAGGTCGAGGAGAAAGAATCTGCGAATCCTGGGTCTCCCTGAGGGAGTGGAGGGGGCTGATGCCGGGGCATACGCGAGCACGATGCTCGAGGCGATGATGGGCACGAAGGCCCCTTCGAGGCCGCTGGAGTTGGACGGGGCACATCGGGTGCTGGCGAAGAAGCCCCAGGCAAATGAGCCGCCAAGGGCAATGGTGGTGAGGTTCCACCGGTTCACGGGCAGAGAGTGGGTCCTGAGATAGGCCAAGAAGGAGCGGAGCAGTAAGTGGGACAATGCAGAGATCCGAATATTCCTGGACTGGAGCACGGAGGTTGCAAAGCGGAGAGCGG
The DNA here is from genome assembly GCF_047496885.1 of Scyliorhinus torazame. Taxonomy (NCBI): domain Eukaryota; kingdom Metazoa; phylum Chordata; class Chondrichthyes; order Carcharhiniformes; family Scyliorhinidae; genus Scyliorhinus; species Scyliorhinus torazame. The sequence continues at coordinate 190,656 of NW_027308119.1, read as the reverse complement.
GTTTCAACCGGGCCAAAGCGGCGTTGTACCGGAAAGAAGTGAAATTCGGAATGCTGCAGCCAGTGCGACTGTGGGTCACATACAAGGGCCAACACTATTACTTCTAAACGCCTGAAGAGGCGTGGACCTTTGTACAAGCCGAAAAGTTGGACTCTAACTGAGGGTTTGTGAGGGTGGGGGGGGGATGTTTTGGGGATTGATGTGTGATGGTTGTTGTATATAGGGGGTCAATCACGCGCAGGGAATGTTACATGGGCTGGGGGAGAGAGACAAGGCCGCGACAGGAGCTGCGCCAGAGGGGGCGGAGCGGGCTTTGGAAAGCGCGCGGTGTTTTCCCGCGCGCGGGAAGAAAGGCGGGAAGGGGAACAAAGGAATGCATATGGATTGGGAGACTCCCACGCGGGGAGGTCAATGGGACGGCGGGGGAAGCCGGGGTCAGCAGGTGTCAGCTGACTTACGGGAGTGACATGGGGGGAGCAAAAAAGCTAGACCGGGGTCTAGCGGGGGAGAGGGGAGGGGGGGAAGGGGGGGGGGGGGAAAGGGTTGCTGCTGTACTGGCCGAAAGGGAATGGGACACAGAAGAGGTGGTCGGGACGGGGATCCCCCCTCTGGGGGACTGGAGGGTGAGGGAGGCGTGGACACGGGACTGGCCCAGAAAAGGAGATGGCTAGTCGGCGGGGCGTGGGGGGGGGGGGGGGGGGGTGAGAGTCCCTCCAATCCGGCTGATAACGTGGAATGTGAGGGGCCTGAATGGGCCGGTGAAGAGGGCTCGAGTGTTTGCGCACTTAAAGGGACTGAAGGCGGACGTGGCCATGCTCCAAGAGACACACCTGAAGGTGGCGGACCAGGTCAGGCTAAGAAAGGGATGGGTAGGACAGGTATTCCACTCTGGACTGGACGCGAAGAATAGAGGGGTGGCAATATTGGTGGGAAAGCGGGTGTCATTTGAGGCCAAGACTATCGTAGCGGACAATGGAGGGCGATATGTAATGGTGAGCGGTAGGCTGCAAGGGACGTGGGTGGTGTTGGTAAACGTATACGCCCCGAACTGGGATGATGCCGGATTCATGAAGCGCATGTTGGGGCGCATTCCGGACCTGGAGATAGGAGGCCTGATAATGGGAGGGGACTTCAATACAGTGTTGGATCCAGCACTGGACCGCTCCAAATCAAGGACTGGAAAGAGGCCGGCGGCGGCCAATGTACTTAGGGGGTTTATGGATCAGATGGGGGAGTGGACCTGTAGCGCACAATGACTTACGAGAGACGAGAAGTGATGAAGTCGATCCAGGCTTTATTAAACGATGCTTGTCCCCAGCAGCTCAGCAACAGAATGAAGCTGCGGGGAGAAGCTCGGGTTCTTATACTCCGCCTTCAGGGCGGAGCCAGGAGTCGGCAGCCAACCAGGACCCGGGATCTGTCAGCCAATAGCATCTCGGCTTCACAGTCCCACATGACCCCTAATACATACCACCACAGGACCCATGGCGGTTTGCAAGGCCGCAGGCCAGGGAATTTTCTTTCCTCTCCCATGTACACAAAGCCTACTCCCGGATAGATTTCTTTGTTCTGGGTAGGGCGCTCAACCCGAGGGTGGAAGGGACGGAGTATTCGGCTATAGCCGTTTCGGACCATGCCCCGCACTGGATGGAACTGGAGCTGGGAGAGGAGAGGGACCAACGCCCGTTGTGGCGGCTGGATGTGGGACTGCTGGCGGACGAGGTGATGTGTGGGAAGGTGAAGGGGTGTATCGAAAGGTACTTGGAGGCCAACGACAATGGGGAGGTGCGGGTGGGGGTGGTATGGGAGGCGTTGAAGGCGGTGATCAGGGGAGAGCTAATTTCCATTAGGGCTCATAGGGAGAAGACAGAGGGTATGGAAAGGGAGAGGTTAGTGGGGGAGATATTGAGAGTAGACAGGAGATACGCAGAGGCCCCGGAGGAAAGATTACTTGGGGAAAGACGACGGCTCCAGACGGAGTTTGACCTGTTGACCACAGGGAAGGCGGAGGCACAGTGGAGGAAAGCGCAGGGGGCGACCTACGAGTATGGGGAAAAGGCTAGTCGGATGCTGGCACACCAGCTCCGTAAGAGGATGGCAGCGAGGGAAATAGGGGGAGTCAAAGATGGAAGGGGAGCCACGGTTCGGAGTGCGACGAAAATAAACGAGGTATTCAAGGCCTTTTATGAAGAGCTGTACAGATCCCAGCCCCCAGCGGGGCAAGAGGGGATGAGACGATTCCTAGATCAGCTGAGATTCCCAAGGGTGGAGGAGCAAGAGGTGGCTGGTTTGGGGGCACCAATTGGGTTGGAGGAGCTGAGCAAGGGTTTGGGGAGCATGCAGGCGGGGAAGGCCCCGGGACCGGACGGATTCCCGGTGGAGTTCTACAGACCTGTTGGTCCCGCTACTGGTGAGGACCTTTAATGAGGCAAGAGAGGAGGGGACCCTGCCCCCGACAATGTCGGAAGCGACAATTTCTTTGATCCTAAAGCGGGACAAGGACCCACTGCAATGTGGATCGTACAGGCAGACCTCGCTCCTCAATGTGGATGCAAAGTTGCTGGCAAAAGTGCTGGCCACGAGGATCGAGGACTGTGTTCCGGGGGTAATCCACGAGGACCAGACGGGATTTGTAAAGGGCAGGCAACTAAACACCAATGTGCGGCGGCTCTTAAATGTGATAATGATGCCATCGGAGGAGGGAGAGGCGGAGATAGTGGCAGCTATGGACGCGGAGAAGGCCTATGACCGAGTAGAGTGGGAGTACCTCTGGGAGGTGCTGCGTAGGTTTGGGTTCGGGGTAGGGTTTATCAATTGGGTTAAGCTCCTTTACAGAGCCCCGATGGCGAGTGTAATGACGGACCGGCGAAGGTCGGAGTACTTTCGACTGTACCGAGGGACGAGGCAGGGGTGCCCCCTGTCCCCCCTGCTGTTCGCATTGGCGATCAAACCATTGGCCATGTCATTGAGGGAGTCTAATAAATGGAGGGGGGTGGTCTGAGGGGGAGAAGAGCATCGGGTGTCGCTATATGCGGATGACCTGTTGCTGTACGTGGCGGATCCAATGGAGGGGATGGTGGAGGTCATGCAGAGACTCTAAGGGAGTTTGGGGACTTTTTGGGCTATAAGCTCAATGTAGGGAAGAGTGAGCTCTTTGTATTACAGGCAGGGGACCAAGAAAGAGGGATAGGGGACCTACCGCTGAGGAGGGCGGAGGGGAGCTTTCGGTATCTGGGGATCCAGATAGCCAGGAGTTGGGGGACCCTACATAAACTGAATCTGACGAGGTTGGTGGAGCAAATGGAGGAGGATTTCAAAAGATGGGACATGTTACCGCTCTCGCTGGTGGGTAAAGTGCAGTCGGTCAAAATGGTGGTCCTTCCAAGGTTTCTGTTTGTGTTTCAGTGCCTTCCCATCGTGATCACTAAGGCCTTTTTTAAGAGAGTAGGCAGGAGTATTATGGGGTTTGTGTGGGCGAATAAGACCCCGAGAGTACGGAGAGGGTTCCTGGAACGCAGTAGGGACCGAGGAGGGTTGGCGCTGCCAAACCTGGGGAGCTACTACTGGGCAGCAAATGTGGCGATGATCCGCAAGTGGGTTATGGAGGGGGAGGGGGCGGCATGGAAGAGGATGGAGATAGTGTCCTGTAAAGGAACGAGCCTGGGGGTGTTGGTGACGGCACCGCTGCCGCTCTCGCCGACAAAGTATACCACGAGCCCGGTGGTGGCGGCAACGCTAAGGATCTGGGGCCAGTGGAGACGGCACCGGGGTGCAATGGGAGCATCGGTGTGGTCCCCGATCAGGGGTAACCACCGGTTTGTCCCGGGGAAGATGGACGGGGGGTTCCAGAGCTGGCATCGGGCGGGGATTGGAAGAATGGGGGACCTGTTCATCGACGGGACGTTTGCGAGCCTAGGGGCACTGGAGGAGAAATTCGAGTTACCCCCGGGAAATGCCTTTAGATATATGCAGGTGAGGGCTTTTGTGAGGCGACAGGTGAGGGAATTCCCGTTGCTCCCGGCACAAGAAGTTCAAGATAGGGTGATCTCGGGTGTATGGGTCGGGGAGGGCAAGGTGTCGGAAATACACCAGGAGTTGAAAGAAGAGGGGGAAGCGCTGGTAGAAGAGTTGAAGGGTAAATGGGAGGAGGAGCTGGGGGAGGAGATAGAGGAAGGTCTGTGGGCTGATGCCCTAGGTAGGGTTAATTCCTCCTCCTCGTGTGCCAGGCTCAGCCTGATACAATTTAAGGTGGTCCACAGAGCGCACTTGACGGGGGCGAGGTTGAGTAGGTTCTTTGGGGTGGAGGACAGATGTGGAAGGTGTTCAGCGAGTCCGGCGAACCATGTCCATATGTTTTGGTCATGCCCGGCACTGGAGGCGTTCTGGAGAGGAGTGGCGGGAGCAATATCTCAGGTGGTGAAAGTCCGGGTCAAGCCAAGCTGGGGGCTAGCAATATTTGGAGCAGTGGACGAACCGGGAGTGCAGGAGGCGAAAGAGGCCGGCATTCTGGCCTTTGCGTCCCTAGTAGCCCGGCGAAGGATCTTGCTAATGTGGAAGGAGGCGAAGCCCCCCAGCCTGGAGGCCTGGATAAATGATATGGCTGGGTTCATAAAGTTGGAGAGGATTAAGTTCGCCTTGAGGGTCTGCGCAGGGGTTCTACAGGCGGTGGCAACCGTTCCTAGACTATCTTGCGGAGCGTTAGAGGAAGGTCGGTCAGCAGCAGCAGCAGCAGCAACCTTGGGAGGGGGGGAAACGTCCTGGGAGGGGGGGGAAGGGGGGACTGCCTGGGAGGGTGGATGAGCAAGAGATAACATGAAGGGTTGGGGAAACTGGCACGTACGGGTGAGGGCCAGTTTACAAAGCTGTGTAAATATATCATTTTGCCATGTATATATCTTGCTCTGCGCGATTTCTCGTTTTTTTTTGTTACGAGGAGGGGGGGTTATTGTTTGTAAGGGAGAAAAATTGTGTTAAAAAACTTTAATAAATATATTTTTTTAAAAAAAATAATTCAAAGAAAAGGCTTGTGAGGCATGACCTGCCCTTCACAAAGCCATGCTGACTATCTTTAATCAAACTATGTTTTTCTAAATAATCATAAATCCGATCTCTCAGAATCCTTTCCAATATTTTGCTCACCACAGACGTAAGACTGATGGGTCTGTAATTCCCAGGGATTTCCCTATTCCCTTTCTTGAACAGGGGAACATTCGCCTCCCTCCAATCATCCGGTACTACTCCAGTGGAGAGTGAGGACGCAAAGATCATCGCCAACGGCGCAGCAATCTCCTCCCTCACTTCCCGTAGTACCCTTGGGTATATCCCGTCAGGCCCAGGGGACTTATCTCTCCTGCTGCTTTTCAAAATTTCCAGCACATCCTCCTTCTTAATATCAACCTGTTCGAGTCTATTAACCTGGTTCACACTGTTCTCATGAGCAACAAGGTCCCTCTCTCTCGTGATTACTGAAGCAAAGTATTCACTTAGGGCCTCCCCCATCTCCTCAGACTCTAAGCACAAGTTCCCTCCACTATCCCTGATCGGCCCTACTCTCACTCTGATCATCCTCTTATTTCTCACATAAGTGTCAAACGCCTTGGGGTTTTCCCTAATCCTCCCAGCCAGGGCTTTTTCATGGCCCCTTCTAGCTCTCCTCAGTCCATTTTTGAGTTCCTTCCTGGCTACCTTGTAACCCTCAGAGCCGAGTCAGATCCCTGCTTCCTCAACCTTATGTAAGCTTCCTTCTTCCTCTTGACTAGAAGCTCCACTTCTCTTGTTATCCAAGGCTCCTTCACTTCCCATTCCTTCCTCGTCTCAGTGGGACAAAACTATTCAGCACTCGCAGCAAGTGCTCCTTAAACAACCCCCACATTTCCCCAAGAACAATTGTTCCCACTTTATGCTCCTCAGCTCCTGTCAAATAGCAGTATAATCTCCCCTCCCCCAATTAAATACCTTCCCATACTGTCTGTTCCTATCCCTCTCCATGACTATGGTAAAGGCCAAGGAGTTGTGGTCACTGTCACTGAAATGCTCTCCCACCGAGACATCTGACACCTGACCTGGTTCGTTGCCGAGCATCATGTCCAATATGGCCTCCCCCCTAGTCGGCCTATCTACATATTGAGTCAGGAATCCATCCCGTACACACCGGACAAAATCTGCTCCATCCAAACCATTTGCACTAAGGAGGCTCCAGTCAATATTAGGGAAGTTGAAGTCACCCATGACAACAACTCTGTTACTTCTGCACTTTTCCAAGATCTGCCGCCCAATCTGTTCCTCAACCTCTCTCCTCTGGTTCCCGTTCCCCTGCCAAACTAGTTTAAACCCTCCCGAAGAGCTCTAGCAAACCTCCCACCCAGGATATTGGTGCTCCTCCAGTTTAGGTGCAATCCCTCCTTCATGTACAGGTCCCACCTTCCCCAGAAGGTATCCCAATGATCCACAGATCTGAAGCCTTCCTTCCTGCACCAGCCCTGTAGCCACGTGTTCAGCTGCACTCGCTCTCTGTTCCTTGCCTCACTTGCACGGTAGCAATCCTGAGATCACTCCTCTGCTTGTCCTGCTCTTTAGTTTCCAACCTAACTCCCTGAAATCACATTTTAGATCCTCATCCCTTTTCTTAGCTGTGTCGTTGGTGCCTATGTGGACCACGACTTCTGGTTGCTCCCCCTCCCCCTTAAGAATCCTGTAGACTCGATCCGGGACATCCCTGGCCCTGGCACCCGGGAGGCAACATACTTTCTGGGAGTCTTGTTCGCGACCACAGAATCTCCTATCCATTCCCCTAACCATTGAGTCTCCTCTCACTGTTGCTTTTATATTCGCCCCCCCTTCCCTTCTGAGCCCCAGAGCCAGACTCAGAGCCAACACACACAAAAACAAAAACACACACACAAAAACAAAAACACACACACACACTCAAAAACAAAAACACACACAAAAATAAAAACACACACACAAAAACAAAAACACACAAAAACAAAACCACACACACAAACAAACACACACACACAAAAACACACACAAAAACAAAAAACACACACACAGAAAAACAAAAACACAAACAAAAACAAAAACACACGCACAGAAAAACAAAAACAAACAGCAAAAACAAAAAACACACACACACACAAAAAGACACACACACAAAAACAAAAAACACACGCACAAAAACAGTATGTAGATTGTCCGACCAGAGGAGGGGCAATATTGGATTTAGTACTTGGTAATGAACCAGGGCAAGTGATAGATTTGTTAGTGGGGGAGCATTTTGGAGATAGTGACCACAATTCTGTGACTTTCACTTTAGTAATGGAGAGGGATAGGTATGTGCAACAGGGCAAGGTTTACAATTGGGGGAAGGGTAAATACGATGTTGTCAGACAAGAATTGAAGTGCATAAGTTGGGAACATAGGCTGGCAGGGAAGGACACAACACACACAAAAACAAAAACACACACGCACAGAAAAACAAAAACACACACAAAAACGAAAGCTCAAACACACACACAAAAAAACAAAAACACACACGAAAACAAAAACACACACACAGAAAAGCAAAAACACACACAAAAACAAAAGCTCAAACACACACACACAAAAAGAAAAAACACAAATACACACAAAAACACAAACACACACAAAAACAAACACACACACAAAACAAAAACACACACAAAAACAAACACACGCACAAAAACAAACACACACACACAAAAACAAAAACACACACAAAAACAAACAAACACGCACACACAAAAACAAAAACACAAACAAAAACAAACACACACACAGAAAAACAAAAACACACACAAAAACAAACACACACAAAAACAAATACACACACAAAAACAAAAACACACACACACAAAAACAAACACACACACAAAAACAAACACACACAAAAACACACACAAAAACAAATACACACACACAGAAAAACAAAAACACACACAAAAACAAAAGCTCAAACACACACACAAAGAAAAAACACAAACACACACAAAAACACACATACAAAAACAAACACACACACAAAAACAAAAACACACACAAAAACACACACGCACAGAAAAACAAAAACACACACAAAAACAAAAGCTCAAACACACACACACACAAAAAAACAAAAACAAACACACACACAAAAACAAAAACACACACAAAAACAAAAACACAAACACACACACAAAAACAGAAACTCACACACACACTCAAAAACAAAAACACACACAAAAATAAAAACACACACACAAAAACAAAGACACACAAAAACAAAACCACACACACATAAAAACAAACACACACACACAAAAACACACACAAAAACAAAAAACACACACAGAAAAACAAAAACACACACAAAAACAAAAGCTCAAACAAACACACATAAAAACAAAAACACACACAAAAACAAACACACACACAAAATCAAATACACACACAAAAACAAAAAACACACACACACACAAAAAGACACACACACAAAAACAAACACACACACACAAAAACAAAAACACACACACACACTCAAAAACAAAAACACACACAAAAACAAAAACACACACGCACAGAAAAACAAAAACACACACAAAAACAAAAGCTCAAACACACACACACACAAAAAAACAAAAACAAACACAAAAACAAACACACACACAAAAACAAAAACACACACAAAAACAAAAACACAAACACACACACAAAAACAAAAACTCACACACACACTCAAAACAAAAACACACACAAAAATAAAAACACACACACAAAAACAAAAACACACAAAAACAAAACCACACACACATAAAAACAAACACACACACACAAAAACACACACAAAAACAAAAAACACACACACAAAAACAAAAACACACACAAAAACAAAAGCTCAAACAAACACACATAAAAACAAAAACACACACAAAAACAAACACACACACAAAATCAAATACACACACAAAAACAAAAAACACACACACACACAAAAAGACACACACACAAAAACAAACACACACACACAAAAACAAAAACACACACACACACTCAAAAACAAAAACACACACAAAAACAAAAACACACACGCACAGAAAAACAAAAACACACACAAAAACAAAAGCTCAAACACACACACACACAAAAAAACAAAAACAAACACAAAAACAAACACACACACAAAAACAAAAACACACACAAAAACAAAAACACAAACACACACACAAAAACAAAAACTCACACACACACTCAAAACAAAAACACACACAAAAATAAAAACACACACACAAAAACAAAAACACACAAAAACAAAACCACACACACATAAAAACAAACACACACACACAAAAACACACACAAAAACAAAAAACACACACAGAAAAACAAAAACACACACAAAAACAAAAGCTCAAACAAACACACATAAAAACAAAAACACACACAAAAACAAACACACACACAAAATCAAATACACACACAAAAACAAAACACACACACACACACAAAAAGACACACACACAAAAACAAACACACACACACAAAAACAAAAACACACACACACACTCAAAAACAAAAACACACACAAAAATAAAAACACACACACAAAAACAAAAACACACAAAAACAAAACCACACACACATAAAAACAAACACACACACACAAAAACAAAAACAAAAAACACACACAGAAAAACAAAAACACAAACAAAAACAAAAACACACGCACAGAAAAACAAAAACACACACAAAAACAAAAGCTCAAACAAACACGCATAAAAACAAAAAGACACACAAAAACAAACACACACACAAAAACAAATACACACACAAAAACAAAAAACACACACACACAAAAAAAGACACACACACAAAAACAAACACACACACACAAAAACAAAAACACACACAAAAACAAAAACACACACGCACAGAAAAACAAAAACACACACAAAAACAAAAGCTCAAACACACACACACACAAAAAAACAAACACAAAAACAAACACACACACAAAAACAAACAGACACACACAAAAACAAAAACACACACACACAAAAAAACAAAAACAAACACAAAAACACACACAAAAACAAAAACACAAACACACACACAAAAAGAAAAACACACACAAAAACAAAAACACACACACACAGAAAAACGAAAACACACACGAAAACAAAAAAACACACAAAAACTAAAACACACACAAAAACACACACACAAAAACAAAAACACACACACACACTCAAAAACAAAAACACACACAAAAATAAAAACACACACACAAAAACAAAAACACACAAAAACAAAACCACACACACACAAACAAACACACACACACAAAAACACACACAAAAACAAAAAACACACACACAGAAAAACAAAAACACAAACAAAAACAAAAACACATGCACAGAAAAACAAAAACACAGACAAAAACAAAAGCTCAAACAAACAAACACAAAAACAAAAACACACACAAAAACAAAAAACACACACACACACAAAAAGACACACACACAAAAACAAAAAACACACGCACAAAAACAGTATGTAGATTGTCCGACCAGAGGAGGGGCAATATTGGATTTAGTACTTGGTAATGAACCAGGGCAAGTGATAGATTTGTTAGTGGGGGAGCATTTTGGAGATAGTGACCACAATTCTGTGACTTTCACTTTAGTAATGGAGAGGGATAGGTATGTGCAACAGGGCAAGGTTTACAATTGGGGGAAGGGTAAATACGATGTTGTCAGACAAGAATTGAAGTGCATAAGTTGGGAACATAGGCTGGCAGGGAAGGACACAAGTGAAATGTGGAACTTGTTCAAGGAACAGGTGCTACGTGTCCTTGATATGTATGTCCCTGTCAGGCAGGGAAGAGATGGTCGAGTGAGGGAACCATGGTTGACAAGAGAGGTTGAATGTCTTGTTAAGAGGAAAAAGGAGACTTATGTAAGGCTGAGGAAACAAGGTTCAGACAGGGCATTGGAGGGATACAAGATAGCCAGGAGGGAACTGAAGAAAGGGAATAGGAGAGCTAAGAGAGGGCATGAACAATCTTTGGCGGGTAGGATCAAGGAAAACCCCAAGGCCTTTTACACATATGTGAGAAATATGAGAATGACTAGAGCGAGGGTAGGTCCGATCAAGGACAGTAGCGGGAGATTGTGTATTGAGTCTGAAGAGATAGGAGAGGTCTTGAACGAGTACTTTTCTTCTGTATTTACAAATGAGAGGGGCCATATTGTTGGAGAGGACAGTGTGAAACAGATTGGTAAGCTCGAGGAAATACTTGTTAGGAAGGAAGATGTGTTGGGCATTTTGAAAAACTTGAGGATAGACAAGTCCCCCGGGCCTGACGGGATATATCCAAGGATTCTATGGGAAGCAAGAGATGAAATTGCAGAGCCGTTGGCAATTATCTTTTCGTCCTCACTGTCAACAGGGGTGGTACCAGGGGATTGGAGAGCGGTGAAGGTCGTGCCCCTGTTCAAAAAAGGGACTAGGGATAACCCTGGGAATTACAGGCCAGTTAGTCTTACTTCGGTGGTAGGCAAAGTAATGGAAAGGGCACTGAAGGATAGGATTTCTGAGCATCTGGAAAGACACTGCTTGATTAGGGATAGTCAGCATGGATTTGTGAGGGGTAGGTCTTGCCTTACAAGTCTTATTGAATTCTTTGAGGAGGTGACCAAGCATGTGGATGAAGGTAAAGCAGTGGATGTAGTGTACATGGATTTTAGTAAGGCATTTGATAAGGTTCCCCAGGCTTATGCAGAAAGTAAGGAGGCATGGGATAATGGGAAATTTGGCCAGTTGGATAACGAACTGGCTAACCGATAGAAGTCAGAGAGTGGTGGTGGATGGCAAATATTCAGCCTGGATCCCAGTTACCAGTGGCGTACCTCAGGGATCAGTTCTGGGTCCTCTGCTGTTTGTGATTTTCATTAATGACTTGGATGAGGGAGTTGAAGGGTGGGTCAGTAAATTTGCAGACTATACGAAGATTGGTGGAGTTGTGGATAGTAAGGAGGGCTGTTGTCGGCTGCAAAGAGACATAGATAGGATGCAGAGCTGGGCTGAGAAGTGGCAGATGGAGTTTAACCCTGAAAAGTGTGAGGTTGTCCATTTTGGAAGGACAAATATGAATGCGGAATACAGGGTTAACGGTAGAGTTCTTGGCAATGTGGAGGAGCAGAGAGATCTTGGGGTCTATGTTCATACATCTTTGAAAGTTGCCACTCAAGTGGATAGAGCTGTGAAGAAGGCCTATGGTGTGCTCGCGTTCATTAACAGAGGGATTGAATTTAAGAGCTGTGAGATGATGATGCAGCTGTACAAAACTTTGGTAAGGCCACATTTGGAGTACTGTGTACAGTTCTGGTCGCCTCATTTTAGGAAGGATGTGGAAGCTTTGGAAAAGGTGCGAAGAAGATTTACCAGGATGTTGCCTGGAATGGAGAGTAGGTCTTGCGAGGAAAGGTTGAGGGTGCTAGGCCTTTTCTCATTACAAAGAACAAAGAACAAAGAACAAAGAACAAAGAAATGTACAGCACAGGAACAGGCCCTTCGGCCCTCCAAGCCCGTGCCGACCATACTGCCCGACTAAACTACAATCTTCTACACTTCCTGGGTCCGTATCCTTCTATTCCCATCCTATTCATATATTTGTCAAGATGCCCCTTAAATGTCCCTATCGTCCCTGCCTCCACTACCTCCTCCGGTAGTGAGTTCCAGGCACCCACTACCCTCTGCGTAAAAAACTTGCCTCGTACATCTACTCTAAACTTTGCCCCTCTCACCTTAAACCTATGCCCCCTAGTAATTGACCCCTCTACCCTGGGGAAAAGCCTCTGACTATCCACTCTGTCTATGCCCCTCATAATTTTGTATACCTCTATCAGGTCGCCCCTCAACCTCCTTCGTTCCAGTGAGAACAAACCGAGTTTATTCAATCGCTCCTCATAGCTTATGCCCTCCATACCAGGCAACATTCTGGTAAATCTCTTCTGCACCCTCTCTAAAGCCTCCACATCCTTCTGGTAGTGTGGCGACCAGAATTGAACACTATACTCCAAGTGTGGCCTAACTAAGGTTCTATACAGCTGCAACATGACTTGCAAATTCTTATACTCAATGCCCCGGCCAATGAAGGCAAGCATGCCGTATGCCTTCTTGACTACCTTCTCCACCTGTGTAGCCCCTTTCAGTGATCTGTGGACCTGTACTCCTAGATCTCTTTGACTTTCAATACTCTCGAGGGTTCTACCATTCACTGTATATTCCCTACCTGCATTAGCCCTTCCAAAATGCATTACCTCACATTTGTCCAGGTTAAACTCCATCTGCCATCTCTCCGCCCAAGTCTCCAGACAATCTAAATCCTGCTGTATCCTCAGACAGTCCTCATCGCTATCCGCAATTCCACCAACCTTTGTGTCGTCTGCAAACTTACTAATCAGACCAGTTACATTTTCCTCCAAATCATTTATATATACTACAAAGAGCAAAGGTCCCAGCACTGATCCCTGTGGAACACCACTGGTCACAGCCCTCCAATTAGAAAAGCATCCCTCCATTGCTACCCTCTGCCTTCTATGGCCTAGCCAGTTCTGTATCCACCTTGCCAGTTCACCCCTGATCCCGTGTGACTTCACCTTTTGTACTAGTCTACCATGAGGGACCTTGTCAAAGGCCTTACTGAAGTCCATATAGACAACATCTACTGCCCTACCTGCATCAATCATCTTAGTGACCTCCTCGAAAAACTCTATCAAGTTAGTGAGACACGACCTCCCCTTCACAAAACCGTGCTGCCTCTCACTAATACGTCCATTTGCTTCCAAATGGGAGTAGATCCTGTCTCGAAGAATTCTCTCCAGTAATTTCCCTACCACTGAAGTAAGGCTCACCGGCCTGTAGTTCCCGGGATTATCCCTGCCACCCTTCTTAAACAGAGGAACAACATTGGCTATTCTCCAGTCCTCCGGGACATCCCCTGAAGACAGCGAGGATCCAAAGATTTCTGTCAAGGCCTCAGCAATTTCCTCTCCAGCCTCCTTCAGTATTCTGGGGTAGATCCCATCCGGCCCTGGGGACTTATCTACCTTAATATTTTTTAAGACACCCAACACCTCGTCTTTTTGGATCACAATGTGACCCAGGCTATCTACACCCCCTTCTCCAGACTCAACATCTACCAATTCCTTCTCTTTGGTGAATACTGATGCAAAGTATTCATTTAGTACCTCGCCCATTTCCTCTGGCTCCACACATAGATTCCCTTGCCTATCCTTCAGTGGGCCAACCCTTTCCCTGGCTACCCTCTTGCTTTTTATGTAAGTGTAAAAAGCCTTGGGATTTTCCTTAACCCTATTTGCCAATGACTTTTCATGACCCCTTCTAGCCCTCCTGACTCCCTGCTTAAGTTCCTTCCTACTTTCCTTATATGCCACACAGGCTTCGTCTGTTCCCAGCCTTTTAGCCCTGACAAATGCCTCCTTTTTCTTTTTGACGAGGCCTACAATATCATTCGTCATCCAAGGTTCCCGAAAATTGCCGTATTTGTCTTTCTTCCTCACAGGAACATGCCTGTCCTGTATTCCTATCAACTGACACTTGAAAGCCTCCCACATGTCAGATGTTGATTTGCCCTCAAACATCCGCCCCCAATCTATGCTCTTCAGTTCCCGCCTAATATTGTTATAATTAGCCTTCCCCCAATTTAGCACATTCATCCTCGGACCACTCTTATCCTTGTCCACCAGTACTTTAAAACTTACTGAATTGTGGTCACTGTTACCGAAATGCTCCCCTACTGAAACATCTACCACCTGGCCGGGCTCATTCCCCAATACCAGGTCCAGTACCGCCTCTTCCCTAGTTGGACTGTTTACATATTGTTTTAAGAAGCCCTCCTGGATGCTCCTTACAAACTCTGCCCCGTCTAAGCCCCTGGCACTAAGTGAGTCCCAGTCAATATTGGGGAAGTTGAAGTCTCCCATCACCACAACCCTGTTGTTTTTACTCTTTTCCAAAATCTGTCTACCTATCTGCTCCTCTATCTCCCGCTGGCTGTTGGGAGGCCTGTAGTATACCCCCAACATTGTGACTGCACCCTTCTTATTCCTGATCTCTACCCATATAGCCTCACTGCCCTCTGAGGTGTCCTCTCGCTGTATAGCTGTGATACTCTCCTGAACAAGTAGCGCAACTCCGCCTCCCCTTTTACATCCCCCTCTATCCCGCCTGAAACATCTAAAACCTGGAACGTTTAGCTGCCAATCCTGCCCTTCCCTCAACCAGGTCTCTGTAATGGCAACAACATCATAGTTCCAAGTAGTAATCCAAGCTCTAAGTTCATCTGCCTTACCCGTAATGCTCCTTGCATTAAAACATATGCACTTCAGGCCACCAGACCCGCTGTGTTCAGCAACTTCTCCCCGTCTGCTCTGCCTCAGAGCCACACTGTCCATATTCCCTAGTTCTCCCTCAACGCTCTCACCTTCTGACCTATTGCTCCCGTGCCCACCCCCCTGCCATACTAGTTTAAACCCTCCCGTGTGACACTAGCAAATCTCGCGGCCAGGATATTTATGCCTCTCCGGTTTAGATGCAACCCGTCCATCTTATACAGGTCACACCTGCCCCGGAAGAGCTCCCAGTGGTCCAGATAACCGAAACCCTCCCTCCTACACCAGCTGTTTAGCCACGTGTTTGTCTGCTCTATCTTCCTATTTCTAGCCTCACTGGCACGTGGCACAGGGAGTAATCCCGAGATTACAACCCTCGAGGTCCTGTCTTTTAACTTTCTGCCTAGCTCCCTGAACTCCTGCTGCAGGACCTCATGCCTCTTCCTGCCTATGTCGTTAGTACCAATATGTACAACGACCTCTACCTGTTTGCCCTCCCCCTTCAGGATTCCCTCTACCCGTTCGGAGACATCCTGGACCCTGGCACCAGGGAGGCAACATACCATCCTGGAGTCTCTTTCACGTCCACAGAAGCGCCTATCTGTTCCCCTGACTATAGAGTCCCCTATAACTATTACTCTTCTGCGCTTTGACCCTCCCTTCTGAACATCAGAGCCAGCCGTGGTGCCACTGCTCTGGCTGCTGCTGTTTTCCCCTGATAGGCTATCCCCCCCGACAGTATCCAAAGGGGTATATCTGTTCGAGAGGGGGACAACCACAGGGGATTCCTGCACTGACTGCCTGCCCTTTCTGGTGGTCACCCATTTCTCTGCCTGCACCTTGGGTGTGACCACACTTACATAACTGCGATCTATGACGCTTTCCGCCACCTGCATGCTCCTAAGTGCATCCAATTGCTGCTCCAACCGAACCATGCGGTCTGTGAGGAGCTGCAGTTGGGTGCACTTTCTGCAGATGAAGCCATCCAGGACGCTGGAAGCCTCCCGGACCTGCCACATCTCACAGTCAGAGCACAGCACCCCTCTAACTGACATTGCGTCAATTAATTAAAATTAAAATTTGTCTTTTTTTTTTTTAATAAATACTTTTTTTTAAATTACAAAGTTACTGTCAACTATCTGTTTCCTAGCACTAGATTTCTAATAGAAATGCGATAGCTAACTATAATATCCTCCGATCTCTGGCTTAGATATCCTCTAAATTATAATTAAGTTATGTTTAATTAGTTCCCAAATAGTCAAAAAAAAAAATTAGGTTAGAATCCCAACCAGCCACTCAGGTCACAGCTTTTCTGTCCCCCCCGACACACACAATTTGAAAAAAGGTATAAAAGTAAAAATCACTTGCTTACCTTCTGAGATGTTCTCAGGTTCTCTCGCGGACAGAGATTGCTCCTCCACCTCCAATCCTTGGCCTGCACAATGCTAATAATATATAATATGGCACTTACCTTACACCAATGGGTCTTATTATTAGGTTAGAGGAGGAGGGTGGGTGGGAGACACTACACGTGTAGTGTCTCGGGTTTCCTCTCCACCAGAATTTATTTGGGGGGGGGGGGGACTTGCCAGAGGTCGAACTTCCGGTTCCCGCCGAAATCCAAAGGGCTGCTCCTGTAAAGGTAAGGTTTTTAAACTCACTACTCACCTCCAAGAAGGATGAGGGGCGACTTGATAGAGGTTTATAAGATGATCAGTGGAATAGATAGAGTAGACAGTCAGAGACTTTTTCCCCGGGTGGAACAAACCATTACAAGGGGACATAAATTTAAGGTGGAAGATATAGGAGGGATATCAGAGGTAGGTTCTTTACCCAGAGAGCAGTGGGGGCATGGAATGCACTGCCTGTGGAAGTAGTTGAGTTGGAAACATTAGGGGCCTTCAAGCAGTTATTGGATAGGTACATAGATTACGGTAAAATGATATAGTGTAGATTTATTTGTTCTTAAGGGCAGCACGGTAGCATTGTGGATAGCACAATTGCTTCACAGCTCCAGGGTCCCAGGTTCGATCCGGCTTGGGTCACTGTCCGTGCGGAGTCTGCACATCCTCCCCGTGTCTGCGTGGGTTTCCTCCGGGTGCTCCGGTTTCCTCCCACAGTCCAAAGATGTGCAGGTTAGGTGGATTGGCGAATGATAAATTGCCCTTAATGTCCAAAATTGCCCTTGGTGTTGGGTGGAGGTGTTGAGTTTGGGTAGGGTGCTCTTTCCAAGAGCCGGTGCAGACTCAAAGGGCCGAATGGCCTCCTTCTGCACTGAAAATTCAATGATAATCTATGATTAATCTAGGACAAAGGTTCGGCACAACATCGTGGGCCGAAGGGCCTGTTCTGTGCTGTATTTTCTATGTTCTATGTTCTATGTACCGCCACTGTCTGCCATGATGCTCAACGCCTCGAACGACACTCTCTTCCCCACCAAATTCGCCACTCCCGATATTTTGCATCCAAACCCGAATGAAACACCTGCCCTACCCATCCCTTTCTCAACCTTACCTGATCCGCCACCTTCGGGTGCGTCTCCTGAAGCATGGCCACATCCGCCTTCAGCCCCTTCAGGTGCACGAACACCCGGGCCCGCTTGACCGGCCCATTCAGTCCCCTTACATTCCAGGTTATCAGCCGGATCAGGGGGCTCCTCACCCCTCTCCCCCGCCGACTAGCTGTAGCCCTTCCTGGGCCAGCCACATGCCCGTGCCCCCCACACGGCATGTTCCCTACATCGACAGACCCCCCCCCCCGCCCCGACCTCCTCGACCAACTCCAGCTCCCCCTTGGCCATTCCAGCAGCAACCCGGTCCTCCCCCCCCCCCCCACCCCGCCCCCCCCAAACCCACCCAACTAGGTCCCCCCCTAGCTGCATTGTTTCCCCCATTGCACTCCCGTAAGTCTGCTGACCCCGGCCACTCCCGCTGCTCCATCGACACCCCCCAGTGTGGAACCTCCCCTCCCCCCACTTGTCCACCAGCAGGATCTCATCCATTCCACTCCCAGCGCAGGAGAAAAAGCCTGCGCTTCCCAGCTCCGGCCCTGCCCCTTCAGCCCTAAACGCGGGAAAAAGCCCGCGCTTTTCACTCGGCTGGCCCTGCCTCCCCTGGCGCAGCTCCCTTTCCAGGCCCAGTCCCACTATCCCCGACTCAGGCCTCCCCCCCCCCCCCCCCCCGCGGGGCCCGATCTCCCCTACCGACCATCCACCCCCCAAGCACACTCCTTATTTTATATTGTCTCTCCATGTTCTTCTTACCAAAATGCATCAACTCCCATGTCTCCACATTGAACTTCATCTGCTGCCTATCTGCCCACTTTATCAACTTGCCCTGTGTGCTTTAAGGTTCGACTCTGTCCTCTTCATAGTTTACAATACTGCCAGGCTTTGTGCTATCCGTAAGCTTTGACAAGCAGCCCCATTGGGTAATGAGAAACAGCCATGACCACCCATGTCTCTGCCACTGCCGCCTTCTCAGTAGCGGCACAAGTTTCCATGAGGGCTGCAGAAGCAAAATGGACCCGTTTCCCGTCATCGTCCTTTCACAGCTGGATGACACCAGGAAGCATCAGCAGCGGCGACAATGGGCAAAGTGGGGTCATAGTGCGCCTGGACATCCGAGGAGACTAGTCAAAGTTTAATGGATTGAAAGGCCATGAGTTGTTTCACACCCCAGAACCATTGTTGGCCTCTCTGCAGGATATTGCTTAAGGGTTCCATGAGCGTGGCCAAACTGGAAATCAGCCTTCCCACATAGTTTCCCATCCCCCCAAAATGTTGAATGTCGGTGATGGAATTCAATTGGGGAAACTCATCAATGGTCTTTGTATCCTGTGGATCGACCTTGACACCATGCCGTTGGGTGAATTGTATCCTGGTGCTGGCGAACTCACACTTGCTGTTCCGCATGAGGCCCACTTCCTGGATAGCCTCTCTTATCCAATGGTCATGTTGCGGCTCTGAAAGAACCATGTGCCAGGATGTTGACCAGGTGGCGGTAATCCCTTTGCCTTCAAGAACTTTCGACAGTACAAGCTGGAATGCCTCAAGGGCAGGCGAAATGCCGGAAGGGAAGTGGGTAAAGAAACGCCTCGAATGTTATGTGTGGTTCAGATCCTAGGATGGTTGGCGTAATATTCATAAAGACCACAATTCACTTTTATATTAAACAAAGCTAAAGATTTATCTACACTACTTAATTGAAATCAACTCTTACTTCTATATAATAAATAATTGACAACACATATACAATCCACACTCATCTACCACTAATCTCAACACTAATACAATAACTATGATTTGCTCCCACTCACACTAGCTTTCTTAGAGTCTGTCTTCGAACCTTCTCCTCAACCCTCTCCCAGAAGGCTTGGCATCGATGATTTATATAGTTCTGCACCCAGCTCCCTCTAATGGTTGATTCGGACATAACATTAACCCTTACAGTTTTGTACATTTCTCATAATGTCACATCCTCCTTTCTTTGAGAAAAAGGTTATAAATTCTGTTTGTAAGATTTTTTTGAATATAACATTAGAGAATTCATTATTTTTTTTTTTACATTCAATAGCAAAAGCTAAATGTCATATCACAGCAGTGATTACGGAATACTAGTTGTTAACGTGTCATTATAAATTCAGCGTATTCGGCAGTTTTCTTGTTATCGGCGATCTTCTTGGTGTTCTTGTTGAAGTGTTCAAATCGTCTTCCATGTTTTCTGGATTTCTTGTTGGCAATGAAGGATTTGAAAAGTCAATGTTGTGGAATATGGCATCCGGAGCGACAATGCTCGGAGTTTGAAATGGAACGTAGTAGTTCTTTATCTTCAATAATGCTCTTCGATTCCTTCGAAACATTGTGCCGTGTTCAGTTTGCACTGGTGCGATCTCTCGTAATACATGTGACCATCCACCATCAGGATTCTGTACTCTGACATAATCTCCTTCTTGTAACGGCGGTAAAGGTTCTAAACGCCTGTTGTAGTAGGCTTGTTGTTTTCTACTTTTGTAACCTTATTCTGTCATGAAGCAGTTGTTCAGCCATATTTGGAATTGTGATTTTTGGTAGAGTCGTATGAATTTTTCTTCCCATCAACATCTGGGCGGGGGCAAACCTGATGACAATGGAGTAGCTCTGTGTGTCAACAGTGCTAAAGAGCAATCTTTGTTGTCATCTAGTGCTTTGCTGAATAGCTTCCTTAACTATTCCGACACCTTTCTCAGCTTTTCCGTTTGATTGGGGGCACAATGGACTTGATGTTATACGGTGGAAATTATAACTTTCCGCAAATTGTGACCATTCCCAGCCGGTAAAACAAGGACCATTGTTGGAAATAACGTTCAATGGAAGTCCATGTCGGGCAAATACAGCAGATTTTGCTGCTCTGATTACTGATCGAGTTGTTGAATGCGTGAGTGTAATAACCTCAGGATAGTTTGAATGGTAGTCAATAATGACTAAATAATCATGTCCTATAAAATAGAATAGGTCCATTCCAACTTTCAGCCATGGATAAGTGGCTACTTCATTTTCTTCAAAGCTTGTTTACATTGTGCAGATTGATGCCTTGACAAATGCTGCCTTCCTGCACATATGGTCCACATCCGTGTTGATCCCAGGCCAGTGCACAGATTGCCTTGCTTGTCTGAGACATTTTTCAATTCCTTGATGCCCTTCATGTATCTGTTCCAAGATGTATTTCCGTTGGCAGGAGGAAATGACTATTCTGTCTCCTTTAAGTAGGAATCCGTTAATCACAGTGAAGACATCTTTGACACTACGAAAACTGGAACAACAACCATTGGGCCATTCTTCTTTCAGGTATGGGATTACCCTTTGGAGTGTTGAGTCCTTCTCTGTCCTTCTCGTATTAGATGTCGCTTGTTGTCAGACACTCGTAGCATTTCTGCAATAAATGAAGCTTGTGCTTCCACAATGTGTACTATTTCTGAAGCCCTGGTATCAACATTATTTGTAGCTCTTGATAAAAATTTGTTCAATTTCACCTTTAAGCGTGACATTTCAATTATTGGTTGTGTGGATCATAGATACATAGATACATAGAACATACAGTGCAGAAGGAGGCCATTCGGTCCACCAACCCACTTAAGCCCTCACTTCCACCCTATCCCCATAACCCAATAACCCTTCCTAACATTTTTGGACACTAAGGGCAATTTTTAGCATGGCCAATCCACCTAACCTGCACGTCTTTGGACTGTGGGTGGAAACCGGAGCACCCGGAGGAAACCCAAGCAGACACGGGGAAACCTTGCAGAGTCCTTACAGACAGTGACCCAGCGGGGAATCGAACCTGGGACCCAGGCGCTGTGAAGCCACAGTGCTAGCCACGTGTGTTACCGTGCTGCCCAAGTCCTTTGAACCATGTTGAGTTTGCTGCCAGCATCCACCCCAAGTAGTGATAATTCATCATTTTCTACTATTTCGAAGTGCTGATGTCGCCATTCTGAACAATGAGACGGAAGGAGCCTCTTGTGGCTATGACATTGCCATTATAGTCAGTCACTCGACAGGTTGATTTCTTTATTTGTGGTTTACTGTGCTCTTGTCTTAAATCCTTTTCGGTTATTAAATTCACGTGTGCACCTGTCTCTAATTTAAACAGAATTTCAGACCCATTTATATCGATAGTACAGTCCACACTTGAATAATTTTGAAGAGCTGATATATCGGATTGTTATCACAGTCCAGAGCATTAACCCCCGTAATCGTATCGACCATGAAAGTATCTTTCAGTAATACTGGGAGGAATCATCATTATCCGTTTCCTTCATTCTGTATACTCCGAATCTTCCTATAATTGATGGACGATCTTTTAAATGTATTATCTGTTGAGGCTGTTGCAGAATGACACTGTGCTGCAAAGTGATTATATTTGCCACGATTGGAACATTGTTTGCTTTTTGCCGGACAGTTTTATTTACTGTGGCCGTGGCCACAGCGTGCGCACATCTCCCCGCTCGTGATGTCACTTTCAAAATGGCCACCAGCCATTGTGTGCAGTTTTCTGTGCTGCGCCACAGCATTAATGGCAACGGCCACCTTTCCCGATTTTGCGCTTTTTTCATTTGCACAGAACTCCACATATTCAAAGAATGCTTGTTCACTCAGTGTAATTCTCTCAGCGCAGTGCTCTCAGTGCAGTACTCTAAGTGCAGTACTCGCAGTGTAATAATCTCAGTGTATACTGTCAGTGTAATTCTCAGTGTAATATTCTCAGTGCAAGACTCTCAGTGTAATACTCTCAGTGCAAGACTCTCAGTGTATACTCTCAGTGCAAGACTCTCAGTGTAATACTCTCAGTGCAAGACTCTCAGTGTATACTCTCTGTGCAGTACTCACCGTGTATATTCTCAGTGTATATTCTCACTGTAATAGACCCAATGTAATTCTCTCAGTGTAATTCTCTCAGTGCAAGACTCTCAGTGTATACTCTCTGTGCAGTACTCACCGTGTATACTCTCAGTGTAATACTCTCAGTGTAATACTCTCAGTGTAATACTCTCAGTGTAATACTCTCAGTGTAATAGACCCAGTGTAATACTCCCAGTGTAATACTCCCAGTGTAATACTCCCAGTGTAATACTCCCAGTGTAATACTCCCAGTGTAATACTCTCAGTGTAATACTCTCAGTGTAATAGACCCGGTGTAATAGACCCTGTGGTGTAATAGACCCTGTGGTGTAATAGACCCTGTGGTGTAATAGACCCTGTGGTGTAATAGACCCTGTGGTGTAATAGACCCTGTGGTGTAATAGACCCTGTGGTGTAATAGACCCTGTGGTGTAATAGACCCTGTGGTGGTGGAATACTCTCTGTGTAATACTCTCTGTGTAATACTCTCTGTGTAATACTCTCTGCGTAATACTCTCTGCGTAATACTCTCTGCGTAGTACTCTCTGCGCAGTACTATCTGCGCAGTACTCCCGGCGCGATTCTCCCGGCGCGATTCTCACGGCGCGATTCTCCCGGCGCGATTCTCCCGGCGCGATTCTCCCGGCGCGATTCTCCCGGCGCGATTCTCCCGGCGCGATTCTCCCGGCGCGATACTCAGTGTAATAACCACAGTATAACACACTCAATGTAACACTCAGTGTAATTCTCTCAGTGTGATACTCTCAGTGCAGTACTGGATGAACTTTGGATCATCCGGGAGGCAGAGGGGGTGATAGAGAAGAGTTACAGGGAGGGAGCCACACCCAAGGTACAGGACAAGAGTAGCTGGGTTAGAGTCAGTGGAAAGAAAATGAGCGGGCAGACGTATACCATTTTGGATGCTGTTGGGGGGGATGACCTACCGGGGGAAGGCCCTCGCAGCCATTTGATCCATTTCTTAAAGGTACTCTCACATGACACTTCCTATAATGAGGCGACCAGAACTGGACACAATATTCCAAGTGTTGTCTAACTAGAGTTTTATAAAGCTGCAGCAAAACCTCGCAACTCAATCCTCCTGTTCATGAAAGCCAACACACCATACGCCATCTTAACAACCCTATCAACCTGGGTGGCAGCTTTGAGGGATCTATGTACGTGGACCCCAAGATCCCTCTGTTCCGCCACACTTCCAAGAATCCTGCCTTTAACCCTGTATTCAGCATTCAAATTCGACCTTCCAAAATGAATCACTTCACCTTTATCAAGGTTAAACTCCATCTGCCACTTCTCAGCCCAGCTCTGCATCCTGTCAATGTCCTGATTTAACCTGCAACAACCCTCAACACTATCTACAACGCACCAACATTCATGTCATCGGCAAACTTACTAACCCACCCTTCCAATTCCTCATCCAAGTTCTTAGATAAAAACCACAAAGAGCAGAGGTCCCAGAACAGATCCTTGTGGTACACAACTGGTCATCGACCTCCAGGCGGAATACTTTCCATCCACTACCACTCGCTGTCTTCTTTCGGCCAGCCAATTCTGTATCCAGACAGCCAAATTTCCCTGTATCCCATGCCCCCTAACTTTCTGAATGAGTCTGCCATGGGGAACCTTATCAAATGCCTTACTGAAATCCATATACACCACATCCACTGCCCGACCTTCATCGATGTGTCTCATCGTATCCTCAAAGAATTCAAAGAAGAGACTTCCGGGAGCGGCTATGCAGAGCTAGGTCGCATATTCGGTAGCTCCCACTTGGAACGGACTTTTGGGCTCTTTTACAGGGCCCCCACGGCATTTGTTTGACATTTCCCGGTGTGGGAAGAAGACTGCAACATTCCCCTGACAGTGTCCCCCTGGAATGTTGTGTCTTTTGGCTACCAGACCCGGCAGAAACAGTAAAGGATTTGGCTTTGGCTGCAGGTTTAGACAAGGGCCTCTTCCAGCATGCAGGCGGGGGAAGGGCAAGCTTAAAGCTGCAATCTGACTTGACTCTATCAAAGGTGAATTCTAGCAGCAGAGGGAACAACTGTGAAAGGATCTACCAAGGCCATTGAAGAAGCAGGGACGAGGTTTCCGGTGGCGGCCATGGAGGAGTAGGTCGCGCATTCGGCAGCTCCCGTCTGGAACTGACTCTCAGACCTTTTTAAGGAGTTTCCATCGACTTTTTAAACGGACCAGAAGTGTAACGGCCAAAGGAGCGGCACTGGAGCAACGGGAGAAGTGAGGGAAAGAAAACAAAATGGCGGCGGCCAGGGACAAAGGGGAGCTGCAGGAGTTCATCAAGCGCTGCTTCGAGGAGATGCGCAAGGAGATGTTGGCGCCTATGCTTTCGGCAATTGAAGGACTCAGGATCACCCAGAAGGTCCACGAAGCTAAGATCCAGGAAGTACAGAAAAGAGTTAGTCAGACCGAGGACGAGCTCGTGGGCCTGGCGGTGAGAGTGGAGCAGAACGAGGCGCCACACAAGAGGTGGGCGGGAAGACTCGAAGATCTGGAGAACAGGTCGAGGAGAAAGAATCTGCGAATCCTGGGTCTCCCTGAGGGAGTGGAGGGGGCTGATGCCGGGGCATACGCGAGCACGATGCTCGAGGCGATGATGGGCACGAAGGCCCCTTCGAGGCCGCTGGAGTTGGACGGGGCACATCGGGTGCTGGCGAAGAAGCCCCAGGCAAATGAGCCGCCAAGGGCAATGGTGGTGAGGTTCCACCGGTTCACGGGCAGAGAGTGGGTCCTGAGATAGGCCAAGAAGGAGCGGAGCAGTAAGTGGGACAATGCAGAGATCCGAATATACCTGGACTGGAGCACGGAGGTTGCAAAGCGGAGAGCGGGTTTCAACCGGGCCAAAGCGGCGTTGTACCGGAAAGAAGTGAAATTCGGAATGCTGCAGCCAGTGCGACTGTGGGTCACATACAAGGGCCAACACTATTACTTCTAAACGCCTGAAGAGGCGTGGACCTTTGTACAAGCCGAAAAGTTGGACTCTAACTGAGGGTTTGTGAGGGTGGGGGGGGGGGATGTTTTGGGGATTGATGTGTGATGGTTGTTGTATATAGGGGGTCAATCACGCGCAGGGAATGTTACATGGGCTGGGGGAGAGAGACAAGACAGGAGCTGCGCCAGAGGGGGCGGAGCGGGCTTTGGAAAGCGCGCGGTGTTTTCCCGCGCGCGGGAAGAAAGGCGGGAAGGGGAACGAAGGAATGCATATGGATTGGGAGACTCCCACGCGGGGAGGTCAATGGGACGGCGGGGGAAGCCGGGGTCAGCAGGTGTCAGCTGACTTACGGGAGTGACATGGGGGGAGCAAAAAAGCTAGACCGGGGTCTAGCGGGGGAGAGGGGAGGGGGGGAAGGGGGGGGGGGGGAAAGGGTTGCTGCTGTACTGGCCGAAAGGGAATGGGACACAGAAGAGGTGGTCGGGACGGGGATCCCCCCTCTGGGGGACTGGAGGGTGAGGGAGGCGTGGACACGGGACTGGCCCAGAAAAGGAGATGGCTAGTCGGCGGGGCGTGGGGGGGGGGGGGGGTGAGAGTCCCTCCAATCCGGCTGATAACGTGGAATGTGAGGGGCCTGAATGGGCCGGTGAAGAGGGCTCGAGTGTTTGCGCACTTAAAGGGACTGAAGGCGGACGTGGCCATGCTCCAAGAGACACACCTGAAGGTGGCGGACCAGGTCAGGCTAAGAAAGGGATGGGTAGGACAGGTATTCCACTCTGGACTGGACGCGAAGAATAGAGGGGTGGCAATATTGGTGGGAAAGCGGGTGTCATTTGAGGCCAAGACTATCGTAGCGGACAATGGTGGGCGATATGTAATGGTGAGCGGTAGGCTGCAAGGGACGTGGGTGGTGTTGGTAAACGTATACGCCCCGAACTGGGATGATGCCGGATTCATGAAGCGCATGTTGGGGCGCATTCCGGACCTGGAGATAGGAGGCCTGATAATGGGAGGGGACTTCAATACAGTGTTGGATCCAGCACTGGACCGCTCCAAATCAAGGACTGGAAAGAGGCCGGCGGCGGCCAATGTACTTAGGGGGTTTATGGATCAGATGGGGGAGTGGACCTGTAGCGCACAATGACTTACGAGAGACGAGAAGTGATGAAGTCGATCCAGGCTTTATTAAACGATGCTTGTCCCCAGCAGCTCAGCAACAGAATGAAGCTGCGGGGAGAAGCTCGGGTTCTTATACTCCGCCTTCAGGGCGGAGCCAGGAGTCGGCAGCCAACCAGGACCCGGGATCTGTCAGCCAATAGCATCTCGGCTTCACAGTCCCACATGACCCCTAATACATACCACCACAGGACCCATGGCGGTTTGCAAGGCCGCAGGCCAGGGAATTTTCTTTCCTCTCCCATGTACACAAAGCCTACTCCCGGATAGATTTCTTTGTTCTGGGTAGGGCGCTCAACCCGAGGGTGGAAGGGACGGAGTATTCGGCTATAGCCGTTTCGGACCATGCCCCGCACTGGATGGAACTGGAGCTGGGAGAGGAGAGGGACCAACGCCCGTTGTGGCGGCTGGATGTGGGACTGCTGGCGGACGAGGTGATGTGTGGGAAGGTGAAGGGGTGTATCGAAAGGTACTTGGAGGCCAACGACAATGGGGAGGTGCGGGTGGGGGTGGTATGGGAGGCGTTGAAGGCGGTGATCAGGGGAGAGCTACTTTCCATTAGGGCTCATAGGGAGAAGACAGAGGGTATGGAAAGGGAGAGGTTAGTGGGGGAGATTTTGAGAGTAGACAGGAGATACGCAGAGGCCCCGGAGGAAAGATTACTTGGGGAAAGACGACGGCTCCAGACGGAGTTTGACCTGTTGACCACAGGGAAGGCGGAGGCACAGTGGAGGAAAGCGCAGGGGGCGACCTACGAGTATGGGGAAAAGGCTAGTCGGATGCTGGCACACCAGCTCCGTAAGAGGATGGCAGCGAGGGAAATAGGGGGAGTCAAAGATGGAAGGGGAGCCACGGTTCGGAGTGCGACGAAAATAAACGAGGTATTCAAGGCCTTTTATGAAGAGCTGTACAGATCCCAGCCCCCAGCGGGGCAAGAGGGGATGAGACGATTCCTAGATCAGCTGAGATTCCCAAGGGTGGAGGAGCAAGAGGTGGCTGGTTTGGGGGCACCAATTGGGTTGGAGGAGCTGAGCAAGGGTTTGGGGAGCATGCAGGCGGGGAAGGCCCCGGGACCGGACGGATTCCCGGTGGAGTTCTACAGACCTGTTGGTCCCGCTACTGGTGAGGACCTTTAATGAGGCAAGAGAGGAGGGGACCCTGCTCCCGACAATGTCGGAAGCGACAATTTCTTTGATCCTAAAGCGGGACAAGGACCCACTGCAATGTGGATCGTACAGGCAGACCTCGCTCCTCAATGTGGATGCAAAGTTGCTGGCAAAAGTGCTGGCCACGAGGATCGAGGACTGTGTTCCGGGGGTAATCCACGAGGACCAGACGGGATTTGTAAAGGGCAGGCAACTAAACACCAATGTGCGGCGGCTCTTAAATGTGATAATGATGCCATCGGAGGAGGGAGAGGCGGAGATAGTGGCAGCTATGGACGCGGAGAAGGCCTATGACCGAGTAGAGTGGGAGTACCTCTGGGAGGTGCTGCGTAGGTTTGGGTTCGGGGTAGGGTTTATCAATTGGGTTAAGCTCCTTTACAGAGCCCCGATGGCGAGTGTAATGACGGACCGGCGAAGGTCGGAGTACTTTCGACTGTACCGAGGGACGAGGCAGGGGTGCCCCCTGTCCCCCCTGTTGTTCGCATTGGCGATCAAACCATTGGCCATGTCATTGAGGGAGTCTAATAAATGGAGGGGGGTGGTCTGAGGGGGAGAAGAGCATCGGGTGTCGCTATATGCGGATGACCTGTTGCTGTACGTGGCGGATCCAATGGAGGGGATGGTGGAGGTCATGCAGAGACTCTAAGGGAGTTTGGGGACTTTTTGGGCTATAAGCTCAATGTAGGGAAGAGTGAGCTCTTTGTATTACAGGCAGGGGACCAAGAAAGAGGGATAGGGGACCTACCGCTGAGGAGGGCGGAGGGGAGCTTTCGGTATCTGGGGATCCAGATAGCCAGGAGTTGGGGGACCCTACATAAACTGAATCTGACGAGGTTGGTGGAGCAAATGGAGGAGGATTTCAAAAGATGGGACATGTTACCGCTCTCGCTGGTGGGTAGAGTGCAGTCGGTCAAAATGGTGGTCCTTCCAAGGTTTCTGTTTGTGTTTCAGTGCCTTCCCATCGTGATCACTAAGGCCTTTTTTAAGAGAGTAGGCAGGAGTATTATGGGGTTTGTGTGGGCGAATAAGACCCCGAGAGTAAGGAGAGGGTTCCTGGAACGCAGTAGGGACCGAGGAGGGTTGGCGCTGCCAAACCTGGGGAGCTACTACTGGGCAGCAAATGTGGCGATGATCCGCAAGTGGGTTATGGAGGGGGAGGGGGCGGCATGGAAGAGGATGGAGATAGTGTCCTGTAAAGGAACGAGCCTGGGGGTGTTGGTGACGGCACCGCTGCCGCTCTCGCCGACAAAGTATACCACGAGCCCGGTGGTGGCGGCAACGCTAAGGATCTGGGGCCAGTGGAGACGGCACCGGGGTGCAATGGGAGCATCGGTGTGGTCCCCGATCAGGGGTAACCACCGGTTTGTCCCGGGGAAGATGGACGGGGGGTTCCAGAGCTGGCATCGGGCGGGGATTGGAAGAATGGGGGACCTGTTCATCGACGGGACGTTTGCGAGCCTAGGGGCACTGGAGGAGAAATTCGAGTTACCCCCGGGAAATGCCTTTAGATATATGCAGGTGAGGGCTTTTGTGAGGCGACAGGTGAGGGAATTCCCGTTGCTCCCGGCACAAGAAGTTCAAGATAGGGTGATCTCGGGTGTATGGGTCGGGGAGGGCAAGGTGTCGGAAATACACCAGGAGTTGAAAGAAGAGGGGGAAGCGCTGGTAGAAGAGGTGAAGGGTAAATGGGAGGAGGAGCTGGGGGAGGAGATAGAGGAAGGTCTGTGGGCTGATGCCCAAGGTAGGGTTAATTCCTCCTCCTCGTGTGCCAGGCTCAGCCTGATACAATTTAAGGTGGTCCACAGAGCGCACTTGACGGGGGCGAGGTTGAGTAGGTTCTTTGGGGTGGAGGACAGATGTGGAAGGTGTTCAGCGAGTCCGGCGAACCATGTCCATATGTTTTGGTCATGCCCGGCACTGGAGGCGTTCTGGAGAGGAGTGGCGGGAGCAATATCTCAGGTGGTGAAAGTCCGGGTCAAGCCAAGCTGGGGGCTAGCAATATTTGGAGCAGTGGACGAACCGGGAGTGCAGGAGGCGAAAGAGGCCGGCATTCTGGCCTTTGCGTCCCTAGTAGCCCGGCGAAGGATCTTGCTAATGTGGAAGGAGGCGAAGCCCCCCAGCCTGGAGGCCTGGATAAATGATATGGCTGGGTTCATAAAGTTGGAGGGGATTAAGTTCGCCTTGAGGGTCTGCGCAGGGGTTCTACAGGCGGTGGCAACCGTTCCTAGACTATCTTGCGGAGCGTTAGAGGAAGGTCGGTCAGCAGCAGCAGCAGCAGCAACCTTGGGAGGGGGGGAAACGTCCTGGGAGGGGGGGGGAAGGGGGGACTGCCTGGGAGGGTGGATGAGCAAGAGATAACATGAAGGGTTGGGGAAACTGGCACGTACGGGTGAGGGCCAGTTTACAAAGCTGTGTAAATATATCATTTTGCCATGTATATATCTTGCTCTGCGCGATTTCTCGTTTTTTTTTGTTACGAGGAGGGGGGGTTATTGTTTGTAAGGGAGAAAAATTGTGTTAAAAAACTTTAATAAATATATTTTTTTTAAAAAAATAATTCAAAGAAAAGGCTTGTGAGGCATGACCTGCCCTTCACAAAGCCATGCTGACTATCTTTAATCAAACTATGTTTTTCTAAATAATCATAAATCCGATCTCTCAGAATCCTTTCCAATATTTTGCTCACCACAGACGTAAGACTGATGGGTCTGTAATTCCCAGGGATTTCCCTATTCCCTTTCTTGAACAGGGGAACATTCGCCTCCCTCCAATCATCCGGTACTACTCCAGTGGAGAGTGAGGACGCAAAGATCATCGCCAACGGCGCAGCAATCTCCTCCCTCACTTCCCGTAGTACCCTTGGGTATATCCCGTCAGGCCCAGGGGACTTATCTCTCCTGCTGCTTTTCAAAATTTCCAGCACATCCTCCTTCTTAATATCAACCTGTTCGAGTCTATTAACCTGGTTCACACTGTTCTCATGAGCAACAAGGTCCCTCTCTCTCGTGATTACTGAAGCAAAGTATTCACTTAGGGCCTCCCCCATCTCCTCAGACTCTAAGCACAAGTTCCCTCCACTATCCCTGATCGGCCCTACTCTCACTCTGATCATCCTCTTATTTCTCACATAAGTGTCAAACGCCTTGGGGTTTTCCCTAATCCTCCCAGCCAGGGCTTTTTCATGGCCCCTTCTAGCTCTCCTCAGTCCATTTTTGAGTTCCTTCCTGGCTACCTTGTAACCCTCAGAGCCGAGTCAGATCCCTGGTTCCTCAACCTTATGTAAGCTTCCTTCTTCCTCTTGACTAGAAGCTCCACTTCTCTTGTTATCCAAGGCTCCTTCACTTCCCATTCCTTCCTCGTCTCAGTGGGACAAAACTATTCAGCACTCGCAGCAAGTGCTCCTTAAACAACCCCCACATTTCCCCAAGAACAATTGTTCCCACTTTATGCTCCTCAGCTCCTGTCAAATAGCAGTATAATCTCCCCTCCCCCAATTAAATACCTTCCCATACTGTCTGTTCCTATCCCTCTCCATGACTATGGTAAAGGCCAAGGAGTTGTGGTCACTGTCACTGAAATGCTCTCCCACCGAGACATCCGACACCTGACCTGGTTCGTTGCCGAGCATCATGTCCAATATGGCCTCCCCCCTAGTCGGCCTATCTACATATTGAGTCAGGAATCCATCCCGTACACACCGGACAAAATCTGCTCCATCCAAACCATTTGCACTAAGGAGGCTCCAGTCAATATTAGGGAAGTTGAAGTCACCCATGACAACAACTCTGTTACTTCTGCACTTTTCCAAGATCTG
Source organism: Scyliorhinus torazame (assembly GCF_047496885.1). Taxonomy (NCBI): domain Eukaryota; kingdom Metazoa; phylum Chordata; class Chondrichthyes; order Carcharhiniformes; family Scyliorhinidae; genus Scyliorhinus; species Scyliorhinus torazame. The sequence continues at coordinate 158,741 of NW_027308119.1, read as the reverse complement.
CCGCCCAATCTGTTCCTCAACCTCTCTCCTCTGGTTCCCGTTCCCCTGCCAAACTAGTTTAAACCCTCCAGAAGAGCTCTAGCAAACCTCCCACCCAGGATATTGGTGCTCCTCCAGTTTAGGTGCAATCCCTCCTTCATGTACAGGTCCCACCTTCCCCAGAAGGTATCCCAATGATCCACAGATCTGAAGCCTTCCTTCCTGCACCAGCCCTGTAGCCACGTGTTCAGCTGCACTCGCTCTCTGTTCCTTGCCTCACTTGCACGGTAGCAATCCTGAGATCACTCCTCTGCTTGTCCTGCTCTTTAGTTTCCAACCTAACTCCCTGAAATCACATTTTAGATCCTCATCCCTTTTCTTAGCTGTGTCGTTGGTGCCTATGTGGACCACGACTTCTGGTTGCTCCCCCTCCCCCTTAAGAATCCTGTAGACTCGATCCGGGACATCCCTGGCCCTGGCACCCGGGAGGCAACATACTTTCTGGGAGTCTTGTTCGCGACCACAGAATCTCCTATCCATTCCCCTAACCATTGAGTCTCCTCTCACTGTTGCTTTTATATTCGCCCCCCCTTCCCTTCTGAGCCCCAGAGCCAGACTCAGAGCCAACACACACAAAAACAAAAACACACACACAAAAACAAAAACACACACACACACTCAAAAACAAAAACACACACAAAAATAAAAACACACACACAAAAACAAAAACACACAAAAACAAAACCACACACACAAACAAACACACACACACAAAAACACACACAAAAACAAAAAACACACACACAGAAAAACAAAAACACAAACAAAAACAAAAACACACGCACAGAAAAACAAAAACAAACAGCAAAAGCAAAAAACACACACACACACAAAAAGACACACACACAAAAACAAAAAACACACGCACAAAAACAGTATGTAGATTGTCCGACCAGAGGAGGGGCAATATTGGATTTAGTACTTGGTAATGAACCAGGGCAAGTGATAGATTTGTTAGTGGGGGAGCATTTTGGAGATAGTGACCACAATTCTGTGACTTTCACTTTAGTAATGGAGAGGGATAGGTATGTGCAACAGGGCAAGGTTTACAATTGGGGGAAGGGTAAATACGATGTTGTCAGACAAGAATTGAAGTGCATAAGTTGGGAACATAGGCTGGCAGGGAAGGACACAACACACACAAAAACAAAAACACACACGCACAGAAAAACAAAAACACACACAAAAACGAAAGCTCAAACACACACACAAAAAAACAAAAACACACACGAAAACAAAAACACACACACAGAAAAACAAAAACACACACAAAAACAAAAGCTCAAACACACACACACAAAAAGAAAAAACACAAATACACACAAAAACACAAACACACACAAAAACAAACACACACACAAAACAAAAACACACACAAAAACAAACACACGCACAAAAACAAACACACACACACAAAAACAAAAACACACACAAAAACAAACAAACACGCACACACAAAAACAAAAACACAAACAAAAACAAACACACACAAAAACAAATACACACACAAAAACAAAAACACACACACACACAAACAAACACACACACAAAAACAAACACACACAAAAACACACACAAAAACAAATACACACACAAAAACAAAAAACACACACAAAACAAAAACACACACAAAAACAAACACACGCACAAAAACAAACACACACACACAAAAACAAAAACACACACAAAAACAAACAAACACACACACAGAAAAACAAAAACACACACAAAAACAAACACACACAAAAACAAATACACACACAAAAACAAAAACACACACACACACAAACAAACACACACACAAAAACAAACACACACAAAAACACACACAAAAACAAATACACACACAAAAACAAAAAACACACACAAAAACAAAAACAAACACACAAAAACAAACAGACACACAGAAAAACAAAAACACAAACATAAACAAAAACAAAAACACACGCAAAAAACAAAAAACACACACACACACAAAAACACACACACACAAAAACAAAACACACACACACACAGAAAAACAAAAACACACACAAAAACAAAAACACACACACCCACAAAAGCACACACACCCACAAAAACATAAACACACACAAAAACAAAAACACACACGCACAGAAAAACAAAAACACACACAAAAACAAAAGCTCAAACACACACACAAAAACAAAAACACACACAAAAACAAATACACACACAAAAACAAAAAACACACACACAAAAACAAAAACACACAAAAACAAAAACACACACACAGAAAAACAAACACACACACAAAAACAAATACACACACAAAATGAAAAAACACAAACACACACAAAAACACACACACAAAAACAAACACACACGCAAAACAAAAACACACACAAAAACAAACACACGCACAAAAACAAACACACACACACAAAAACAAAAACACACACAGAAACAAAACACACACACACAGAAAAACAAAAACACACACAAAAACAAAAGCTCAAACACACACACAAAGAAAAAACACAAACACACACAAAAACACACATACAAAAACAAACACACACACAAAAACAAAAACACACACAAAAACACACACGCACATAAAAACAAAAACACACACAAAAACAAAAGCTCAAACACACACACACACAAAAAAACAAAAACAAACACACACACAAAAACAAAAACACACACAAAAACAAAAACACAAACACACACACAAAAACAAAAACTCACACACACACTCAAAAACAAAAACACACACAAAAATAAAAACACACACACAAAAACAAAAACACACAAAAACAAAAAACACACACACAAAAACAAAAACACACACAAAAACAAAAGCTCAAACAAACACACATAAAAACAAAAACACACACAAAAACAAACACACACACAAAATCAAATACACACACAAAAACAAAAAACACACACACACACAAAAAGACACACACACAAAAACAAACACACACACACAAAAACAAAAACACACACACACACTCAAAAACAAAAACACACACAAAAACAAAAACACACACGCACAGAAAAACAAAAACACACACAAAAACAAAAGCTCAAACACACACACACACAAAAAAACAAAAACAAACACAAAAACAAACACACACACAAAAACAAAAACACACACAAAAACAAAAACACAAACACACACACAAAAACAAAAACTCACACACACACTCAAAACAAAAACACACACAAAAATAAAAACACACACACAAAAACAAAAACACACAAAAACAAAACCACACACACATAAAAACAAACACACACACACAAAAACACACACAAAAACAAAAAACACACACAGAAAAACAAAAACACACACAAAAACAAAAGCTCAAACAAACACACATAAAAACAAAAACACACACAAAAACAAACACACACACAAAATCAAATACACACACAAAAACAAAAAACACACACACACACAAAAAGACACACACACAAAAACAAACACACACACACAAAAACAAAAACACACACACACACTCAAAAACAAAAACACACACAAAAATAAAAACACACACACAAAAACAAAAACACACAAAAACAAAACCACACACACATAAAAACAAACACACACACACAAAAACAAAAACAAAAAACACACACAGAAAAACAAAAACACAAACAAAAACAAAAACACACGCACAGAAAAACAAAAACACACACAAAAACAAAAGCTCAAACAAACACACATAAAAACAAAAAGACACACAAAAACAAACACACACACAAAAACAAATACACACACAAAAACAAAAAACACACACACACACAAAAAGACACACACACAAAAACAAACACACACACACAAAAACAAAAACACACACGCACAGAAAAACAAAAACACACACAAAAACAAAAGCTCAAACACACACACACACAAAAAAACAAAAACAAACACAAAAACAAACACACACACAAAAACAAACAAACACACACAAAAACAAAAACACACACACAAAAAAACAAAAACAAACACAAAAACACACACAAAAACAAAAACACAAACACACACACAAAAAGAAAAACACACACAAAAACAAAAACACACACACACAGAAAAACGAAAACACACACGAAAACAAAAAAACACACAAAAACTAAAACACACACAAAAACACACACACAAAAACAAAAACACACACACACACTCAAAAACTAAAACACACACAAAAATAAAAACACACACACAAAAACAAAAACACACAAAAACAAAATCACACACACACAAACAAACACACACACACAAAAACACACACAAAAACAAAAAACACACACACAGAAAAACAAAAACACAAACAAAAACAAAAACACACGCACAGAAAAACAAAAACACACACAAAAACAAAAGCTCAAACAAACAAACACAAAAACAAAAACACACACAAAAACAAACACACACACAAAAACAAATACACACACAAAAACAAAAAACACACACACACACAAAAAGACACACACACAAAAACAAAAAACACACGCACAAAAACAGTATGTAGATTGTCCGACCAGAGGAGGGGCAATATTGGATTTAGTACTTGGTAATGAACCAGGGCAAGTGATAGATTTGTTAGTGGGGGAGCATTTTGGAGATAGTGACCACAATTCTGTGACTTTCACTTTAGTAATGGAGAGGGATAGGTATGTGCAACAGGGCAAGGTTTACAATTGGGGGAAGGGTAAATACGATGTTGTCAGACAAGAATTGAAGTGCATAAGTTGGGAACATAGGCTGGCAGGGAAGGACACAAGTGAAATGTGGAACTTGTTCAAGGAACAGGTGCTACGTGTCCTTGATATGTATGTCCCTGTCAGGCAGGGAAGAGATGGTCGAGTGAGGGAACCATGGTTGACAAGAGAGGTTGAATGTCTTGTTAAGAGGAAAAAGGAGACTTATGTAAGGCTGAGGAAACAAGGTTCAGACAGGGCATTGGAGGGATACAAGATAGCCAGGAGGGAACTGAAGAAAGGGAATAGGAGAGCTAAGAGAGGGCATGAACAATCTTTGGCGGGTAGAATCAAGGAAAACCCCAAGGCCTTTTACACATATGTGAGAAATATGAGAATGACTAGAGCGAGGGTAGGTCCGATCAAGGACAGTAGCGGGAGATTGTGTATTGAGTCTGAAGAGATAGGAGAGGTCTTGAACGAGTACTTTTCTTCTGTATTTACAAATGAGAGGGGCCATATTGTTGGAGAGGACAGTGTGAAACAGATTGGTAAGCTCGAGGAAATACTTGTTAGGAAGGAAGATGTGTTGGGCATTTTGAAAAACTTGAGGATAGACAAGTCCCCCGGGCCTGACGGGATATATCCAAGGATTCTATGGGAAGCAAGAGATGAAATTGCAGAGCCGTTGGCAATTATCTTTTCGTCCTCACTGTCAACAGGGGTGGTACCAGGGGATTGGAGAGTGGTGAAGGTCGTGCCCCTGTTCAAAAAAGGGACTAGGGATAACCCTGGGAATTACAGGCCAGTTAGTCTTACTTCGGTGGTAGGCAAAGTAATGGAAAGGGCACTGAAGGATAGGATTTCTGAGCATCTGGAAAGACACTGCTTGATTAGGGATAGTCAGCATGGATTTGTGAGGGGTAGGTCTTGCCTTACAAGTCTTATTGAATTCTTTGAGGAGGTGACCAAGCATGTGGATGAAGGTAAAGCAGTGGATGTAGTGTACATGGATTTTAGTAAGGCATTTGATAAGGTTCCCCATGGTAGGCTTATGCAGAAAGTAAGGAGGCATGGGATAATGGGAAATTTGGCCAGTTGGATAACGAACTGGCTAACCGATAGAAGTCAGAGAGTGGTGGTGGATGGCAAATATTCAGCCTGGATCCCAGTTACCAGTGGCGTACCTCAGGGATCAGTTCTGGGTCCTCTGCTGTTTGTGATTTTTATTAATGACTTGGATGAGGGAGTTGAAGGGTGGGTCAGTAAATTTGCAGACTATACGAAGATTGGTGGAGTTGTGGATAGTAAGGAGGGCTGTTGTCGGCTGCAAAGAGACATAGATAGGATGCAGAGCTGGGCTGAGAAGGGGCAGATGGAGTTTAACCCTGAAAAGTGTGAGGTTGTCCATTTTGGAAGGACAAATATGAATGCGGAATACAGGGTTAACGGTAGAGTTCTTGGCAATGTGGAGGAGCAGAGAGATCTTGGGGTCTATGTTCATACATCTTTGAAAGTTGCCACTCAAGTGGATAGAGCTGTGAAGAAGGCCTATGGTGTGCTCGCGTTCATTAACAGAGGGATTGAATTTAAGAGCTGTGAGATGATGATGCAGCTGTACAAAACTTTGGTAAGGCCACATTTGGAGTACTGTGTACAGTTCTGGTCGCCTCATTTTAGGAAGGATGTGGAAGCTTTGGAAAAGGTGCGAAGAAGATTTACCAGGATGTTGCCTGGAATGGAGAGTAGGTCTTGCGAGGAAAGGTTGAGGGTGCTAGGCCTTTTCTCATTAGAACGGAGAAGGATGAGGGGCGACTTGATAGAGGTTTATAAGATGATCAGTGGAATAGATAGAGTAGACAGTCAGAGACTTTTTCCCCGGGTGGAACAAACCATTACAAGGGGACATAAATTTAAGGTGGAAGATATAGGAGGGATATCAGAGGTAGGTTCTTTACCCAGAGAGCAGTGGGGGCATGGAATGCACTGCCTGTGGAAGTAGTTGAGTTGGAAACATTAGGGACCTTCAAGCAGTTATTGGATAGGTACATAGATTACGGTAAAATGATATAGTGTAGATTTATTTGTTCTTAAGGGCAGCACGGTAGCATTGTGGATAGCACAATTGCTTCACAGCTCCAGGGTCCCAGGTTCGATCCGGCTTGGGTCACTGTCCGTGCGGAGTCTGCACATCCTCCCCGTGTCTGCGTGGGTTTCCTCCGGGTGCTCCGGTTTCCTCCCACAGTCCAAAGATGTGCAGGTTAGGTGGATTGGCGAATGATAAATTGCCCTTAATGTCCAAAATTGCCCTTGGTGTTGGGTGGAGGTGTTGAGTTTGGGTAGGGTGCTCTTTCCAAGAGCCGGTGCAGACTCAAAGGGCCGAATGGCCTCCTTCTGCACTGAAAATTCAATGATAATCTATGATTAATCTAGGACAAAGGTTCGGCACAACATCGTGGGCCGAAGGGCCTGTTCTGTGCTGTATTTTCTATGTTCTATGTTCTATGTACCGCCACTGTCTGCCATGATGCTCAACGCCTCGAACGACACTCTCTTCCCCACCAAAATCGCCACTCCCGATATTTTGCATCCAAACCCGAATGAAACACCTGCCCTACCCATCCCTTTCTCAACCTTACCTGATCCGCCACCTTCGGGTGCGTCTCCTGAAGCATGGCCACATCCGCCTTCAGCCCCTTCAGGTGCACGAACACCCGGGCCCGCTTGACCGGCCCATTCAGTCCCCTTACATTCCAGGTTATCAGCCGGATCAGGGGGCTCCTCACCCCTCTCCCCCGCCGACTAGCTGTAGCCCTTCCTGGGCCAGCCACATGCCCGTGCCCCCCACACGGCATGTTCCCTACATCGACAGACCCCCCCCCCCCCCCGCCCCGACCTCCTCGACCAACTCCAGCTCCCCCTTGGCCATTCCAGCAGCAACCCGGTCCTCCCCCCCCCCCCCACCCCGCCCCCCCCCCCCCCAACCCCACCCAACTAGGTCCCCCCCTAGCTGCATTGTTTCCCCCATTGCACTCCCTTAAGTCTGCTGACCCCGGCCACTCCCGCTGCTCCATCGACACCCCCCAGTGTGGAACCTCCCCTCCCCCCACTTGTCCACCAGCAGGATCTCATCCATTCCACTCCCAGCGCAGGAGAAAAAGCCCGCGCTTCCCAGCTCCGGCCCTGCCCCTTCAGCCCTAAACGCGGGAAAAAGCCCGCGCTTTTCACTCGGCTGGCCCTGCCTCCCCTGGCGCAGCTCCCTTTCCAGGCCCAGTCCCACTATCCCCGACTCAGGCCTCCCCCCCCCCCCCCCCCCCGCGGGGCCCCATCTCCCCTACCGACCATCCACCCCCCAAGCACACTCCTTATTTTATATTGTCTCTCCATGTTCTTCTTACCAAAATGCATCAACTCCCATGTCTCCACATTGAACTTCATCTGCTGCCTATCTGCCCACTTTATCAACTTGCCCTGTGTGCTTTAAGGCTCGACTCTGTCCTCTTCATAGTTTACAATACTGCCAGGCTTTGTGCTATCCGTAAGCTTTGACAAGCAGCCCCATTGGGTAATGAGAAACAGCCATGACCACCCATGTCTCTGCCACTGCCGCCTTCTCAGTAGCGGCACAAGTTTCCATGAGGGCTGCAGAAGCAAAATGGACCCGTTTCCCGTCATCGTCCTTTCACAGCTGGATGACACCAGGAAGCATCAGCAGCGGCGACAATGGGCAAAGTGGGGTCATAGTGCGCCTGGACATCCGAGGAGACTAGTCAAAGTTTAATGGATTGAAAGGCCATGAGTTGTTTCACACCCCAGAACCATTGTTGGCCTCTCTGCAGGATATTGCTTAAGGGTTCCATGAGCGTGGCCAAACTGGAAATCAGCCTTCCCACATAGTTTCCCATCCCCCCAAAATGTTGAATGTCGGTGATGGAATTCAATTGGGGAAACTCATCAATGGTCTTTGTATCCTGTGGATCGACCTTGACACCATGCCGTTGGGTGAATTGTATCCTGGTGCTGGCGAACTCACACTTGCTGTTCCGCATGAGGCCCACTTCCTGGATAGCCTCTCTTATCCAATGGTCATGTTGCGGCTCTGAAAGAACCATGTGCCAGGATGTTGACCAGGTGGCGGTAATCCCTTTGCCTTCAAGAACTTTCGACAGTACAAGCTGGAATGCCTCAAGGGCAGGCGAAATGCCGGAAGGGAAGTGGGTAAAGAAACGCCTCGAATGTTATGTGTGGTTCAGATCCTAGGATGGTTGGCGTAATATTCATAAAGACCACAATTCACTTTTATATTAAACAAAGCTAAAGATTTATCTACACTACTTAATTGAAATCAACTCTTACTTCTATATAATAAATAATTGACAACACATATACAATCCACACTCATCTACCACTAATCTCAACACTAATACAATAACTATGATTTGCTCCCACTCACACTAGCTTTCTTAGAGTCTGTCTTCGAACCTTCTCCTCAACCCTCTCCCAGAAGGCTTGGCATCGATGATTTATATAGTTCTGCACCCAGCTCCCTCTAATGGTTGATTCGGACATAACATTAACCCTTACAGTTTTGTACATTTCTCATAATGTCACATCCTCCTTTCTTTGAGAAAAAGGTTATAAATTCTGTTTGTAAGATTTTTTTGAATATAACATTAGAGAATTCATTATTTTTTTTTTTACATTCAATAGCAAAAGCTAAATGTCATATCACAGCAGTGATTACGGAATACTAGTTGTTAACGTGTCATTATAAATTCAGCGTATTCGGCAGTTTTCTTGTTATCGGCGATCTTCTTGGTGTTCTTGTTGAAGTGTTCAAATCGTCTTCCATGTTTTCTGGATTTCTTGTTGGCAATGAAGGATTTGAAAAGTCAATGTTGTGGAATATGGCATCCGGAGCGACAATGCTCGGAGTTTGAAATGGAACGTAGTAGTTCTTTATCTTCAATAATGCTCTTCGATTCCTTCGAAACATTGTGCCGTGTTCAGTTTGCACTGGTGCGATCTCTCGTAATACATGTGACCATCCACCATCAGGATTCTGTACTCTGACATAATCTCCTTCTTGTAACGGCGGTAAAGGTTCTAAACGCCTGTTGTAGTAGGCTTGTTGTTTTCTACTTTTGTAACCTTATTCTGTCATGAAGCAGTTGTTCAGCCATATTTGGAATTGTGATTTTTGGTAGAGTCGTATGAATTTTTCTTCCCATCAACATCTGGGCGGGGGCAAACCTGATGACAATGGAGTAGCTCTGTGTGTCAACAGTGCTAAAGAGCAATCTTTGTTGTCATCTAGTGCTTTGCTGAATAGCTTCCTTAACTATTCCGACACCTTTCTCAGCTTTTCCGTTTGATTGGGGGCACAATGGACTTGATGTTATACGGTGGAAATTATAACTTTCCGCAAATTGTGACCATTCCCAGCCGGTAAAACAAGGACCATTGTTGGAAATAACGTTCAATGGAAGTCCATGTCGGGCAAATACAGCAGATTTTGCTGCTCTGATTACTGATCGAGTTGTTGAATGCGTGAGTGTAATAACCTCAGGATAGTTTGAATGGTAGTCAATAATGACTAAATAATCATGTCCTATAAAATAGAATAGGTCCATTCCAACTTTCAGCCATGGATAAGTGGCTACTTCATTTTCTTCAAAGCTTGTTTACATTGTGCAGATTGATGCCTTGACAAATGCTGCCTTCCTGCACATATGGTCCACATCCTTGTTGATCCCAGGCCAGTGCACAGATTGCCTTGCTTGTCTGAGACATTTTTCAATTCCTTGATGCCCTTCATGTATCTGTTCCAAGATGTATTTCCGTTGGCAGGAGGAAATGACTATTCTGTCTCCTTTAAGTAGGAATCCGTTAATCACAGTGAAGACATCTTTGACACTACGAAAACTGGAACAACAACCATTGGGCCATTCTTCTTTCAGGTATGGGATTACCCTTTGGAGTGTTGAGTCCTTCTCTGTCCTTCTCGTATTAGATGTCGCTTGTTGTCAGACACTCGTAGCATTTCTGCAATAAATGAAGCTTGTGCTTCCACAATGTGTACTATTTCTGAAGCCCTGGTATCAACATTATTTGTAGCTCTTGATAAAAATTTGTTCAATTTCACCTTTAAGCGTGACATTTCAATTATTGGTTGTGTGGATCATAGATACATAGAACATACAGTGCAGAAGGAGGCCATTCGGTCCACCAACCCACTTAAGCCCTCACTTCCACCCTATCCCCATAACCCAATAACCCTTCCTAACATTTTTGGACACTAAGGGCAATTTTTAGCATGGCCAATCCACCTAACCTGCACGTCTTTGGACTGTGGGTGGAAACCGGAGCACCCGGAGGAAACCCAAGCAGACACGGGGAAACCTTGCAGAGTCCTTACAGACAGTGACCCAGCGGGGAATCGAACCTGGGACCCAGGCGCTGTGAAGCCACAGTGCTAGCCACGTGTGTTACCGTGCTGCCCAAGTCCTTTGAACCATGTTGAGTTTGCTGCCAGCATCCACCCCAAGTAGTGATAATTCATCATTTTCTACTATTTCGAAGTGCTGATGTCGCCATTCTGAACAATGAGACGGAAGGAGCCTCTTGTGGCTATGACATTGCCATTATAGTCAGTCACTCGACAGGTTGATTTCTTTATTTGTGGTTTACTGTGCGCTTGTCTTAAATCCTTTTCGGTTATTAAATTCACGTGTGCACCTGTCTCTAATTCAAACAGAATTTCAGACCCATTTATATCGATAGTACAGTCCACACTTGAATAATTTTGAAGAGCTGATATATCGGATTGTTATCACAGTCCAGAGCATTAACCCCCGTAATCGTATCGACCATGAAAGTATCTTTCAGTAATACTGGGAGGAATCATCATTATCCGTTTCCTTCATTCTGTATACTCCGAATCTTCCTATAATTGATGGACGATCTTTTAAATGTATTATCTGTTGAGGCTGTTGCAGAATGACACTGTGCTGCAAAGTGATTATATTTGCCACGATTGGAACATTGTTTGCTTTTTGCCGGACAGTTTTATTTACTGTGGCCGTGGCCACAGCGTGCGCACATCTCCCCGCTCGTGATGTCACTTTCAAAATGGCCACCAGCCATTGTGTGCAGTTTTCTGTGCTGCGCCACAGCATTAATGGCAACGGCCACCTTTCCCGATTTTGCGCTTTTTTCATTTGCACAGAACTCCACATATTCAAAGAATGCTTGTTCACTCAGTGTAATTCTCTCAGCGCAGTGCTCTCAGTGCAGTACTCTAAGTGCAGTACTCGCAGTGTAATAATCTCAGTGTATACTGTCAGTGTAATTCTCAGTGTAATATTCTCAGTGCAAGACTCTCAGTGTAATACTCTCAGTGCAAGACTCTCAGTGTATACTCTCAGTGCAAGACTCTCAGTGTAATACTCTCAGTGCAAGACTCTCAGTGTATACTCTCTGTGCAGTACTCACCGTGTATATTCTCAGTGTATATTCTCACTGTAATAGACCCAATGTAATTCTCTCAGTGTAATTCTCTCAGTGCAAGACTCTCAGTGTATACTCTCTGTGCAGTACTCACCGTGTATACTCTCAGTGTAATACTCTCAGTGTAATACTCTCAGTGTAATACTCTCAGTGTAATAATCTCAGTGTAATAGACCCAGTGTAATACTCCCAGTGTAATACTCCCAGTGTAATACTCCCAGTGTAATACTCCCAGTGTAATACTCCCAGTGTAATACTCTCAGTGTAATACTCTCAGTGTAATAGACCCGGTGTAATAGACCCGGTGTAATAGACCCTGTGGTGTAATAGACCCTGTGGTGTAATAGACCCTGTGGTGTAATAGACCCTGTGGTGTAATAGACCCTGTGGTGTAATAGACCCTGTGGTGTAATAGACCCTGTGGTGTAATAGACCCTGTGGTGGTGGAATACTCTCTGTGTAATACTCTCTGTGTAATACTCTCTGTGTAATACTCTCTGCGTAATACTCTCTGCGTAATACTCTCTGCGTAGTACTCTCTGCGCAGTACTCTCTGCGCAGTACTCCCGGCGCGATTCTCCCGGCGCGATTCTCCCGGCGCGATTCTCCTGGCGCGATTCTCCCGGCGCGATTCTCCCGGCGCGATTCTCCCGGCGCGATTCTCCCGGCGCGATTCTCCCGGCGCGATTCTCCCGGCGCGATTCTCCCGGCGCGATACTCAGTGTAATAACCACAGTATAACACACTCAATGTAACACTCAGTGTAATTCTCTCAGTGTGATACTCTCAGTGCAGTACTGGATGAACTTTGGATCATCCGGGAGGCAGAGGGGGTGATAGAGAAGAGTTACAGGGAGGGAGCCACACCCAAGGTACAGGACAAGAGTAGCTGGGTTAGAGTCAGTGGAAAGAAAATGAGCGGGCAGACGTATACCATTTTGGATGCTGTTGGGGGGGATGACCTACCGGGGGAAGGCCCTAGCAGCCATTTGATCCATTTCTTAAAGGTACTCTCACATGACACTTCCTATAATGAGGCGACCAGAACTGGACACAATATTCCAAGTGTTGTCTAACTAGAGTTTTATAAAGCTGCAGCAAAACCTCGCAACTCAATCCTCCTGTTCATGAAAGCCAACACACCATACGCCATCTTAACAACCCTATCAACCTGGGTGGCAGCTTTGAGGGATCTATGTACGTGGACCCCAAGATCCCTCTGTTCCGCCACACTTCCAAGAATCCTGCCTTTAACCCTGTATTCAGCATTCAAATTCGACCTTCCAAAATGAATCACTTCACCTTTATCAAGGTTAAACTCCATCTGCCACTTCTCAGCCCAGCTCTGCATCCTGTCAATGTCCTGATGTAACCTGCAACAACCCTCAACACTATCTACAACGCACCAACATTCATGTCATCGGCAAACTTACTAACCCACCCTTCCAATTCCTCATCCAAGTTCTTAGATAAAAACCACAAAGAGCAGAGGTCCCAGAACAGATCCTTGTGGTACACAACTGGTCATCGACCTCCAGGCGGAATACTTTCCATCCACTACCACTCGCTGTCTTCTTTCGGCCAGCCAATTCTGTATCCAGACAGCCAAATTTCCCTGTATCCCATGCCCCCTAACTTTCTGAATGAGTCTGCCATGGGGAACCTTATCAAATGCCTTACTGAAATCCATATACACCACATCCACTGCCCGACCTTCATCGATGTGTCTCATCGTATCCTCAAAGAATTCAAAGAAGAGACTTCCGGGAGCGGCTATGCAGAGCTAGGTCGCATATTCGGTAGCTCCCACTTGGAACGGACTTTTGGGCTCTTTTACAGGGCCCCCACGGCATTTGTTTGACATTTCCCGGTGTGGGAAGAAGACTGCAACATTCCCCTGACAGTGTCCCCCTGGAATGTTGTGTCTTTTGGCTACCAGACCCGGCAGAAACAGTAAAGGATTTGGCTTTGGCTGCAGGTTTAGACAAGGGCCTCTTCCAGCATGCAGGCGGGGGAAGGGCAAGCTTAAAGCTGCAATCTGACTTGACTCTATCAAAGGTGAATTCTAGCAGCAGAGGGAACAACTGTGAAAGGATCTACCAAGGCCATTGAAGAAGCAGGGACGAGGTTTCCGGTGGCGGCCATGGAGGAGTAGGTCGCGCATTCGGCAGCTCCCGTCTGGAACTGACTCTCAGACCTTTTTCAGGAGTTTCCATCGACTTTTTAAACGGACCAGAAGTGTAACGGCCAAAGGAGCGGCACTGGAGCAACGGGAGAAGTGAGGGAAAGAAAACAAAATGGCGGCGGCCAGGGACAAAGGGGAGCTGCAGGAGTTCATCAAGCGCTGCTTCGAGGAGATGCGCAAGGAGATGTTGGCGCCTATGCTTTCGGCAATTGAAGGACTCAGGATCACCCAGAAGGTCCACGAAGCTAAGATCCAGGAAGTACAGAAAAGAGTTAGTCAGACCGAGGACGAGCTCGTGGGCCTGGCGGTGAGAGTGGAGCAGAACGAGGCGCCACACAAGAGGTGGGCGGGAAGACTCGAAGATCTGGAGAACAGGTCGAGGAGAAAGAATCTGCGAATCCTGGGTCTCCCTGAGGGAGTGGAGGGGGCTGATGCCGGGGCATACGCGAGCACGATGCTCGAGGCGATGATGGGCACGAAGGCCCCTTCGAGGCCGCTGGAGTTGGACGGGGCACATCGGGTGCTGGCGAAGAAGCCCCAGGCAAATGAGCCGCCAAGGGCAATGGTGGTGAGGTTCCACCGGTTCACGGGCAGAGAGTGGGTCCTGAGATAGGCCAAGAAGGAGCGGAGCAGTAAGTGGGACAATGCAGAGATCCGAATATACCTGGACTGGAGCACGGAGGTTGCAAAGCGGAGAGCGGGTTTCAACCGGGCCAAAGCGGCGTTGTACCAGAAAGAAGTGAAATTCGGAATGCTGCAGCCAGTGCGACTGTGGGTCACATACAAGGGCCAACACTATTACTTCTAAACGCCTGAAGAGGCGTGGACCTTTGTACAAGCCGAAAAGTTGGACTCTAACTGAGGGTTTGTGAGGGTGGGGGGGGGATGTTTTGGGGATTGATGTGTGATGGTTGTTGTATATAGGGGGTCAATCACGCGCAGGGAATGTTACATGGGCTGGGGGAGAGAGACAAGGCCGCGACAGGAGCTGCGCCAGAGGGGGCGGAGCGGGCTTTGGAAAGCGCGCGGTGTTTTCCCGCGCGCGGGAAGAAAGGCGGGAAGGGGAACGAAGGAATGCATATGGATTGGGAGACTCCCACGCGGGGAGGTCAATGGGACGGCGGGGGAAGCCGGGGTCAGCAGGTGTCAGCTGACTTAAGGGAGTGACATGGGGGGAGCAAAAAAGCTAGACCGGGGTCTAGCGGGGGAGAGGGGAGGGGGGGAAGGGGGGGGGGAAAGGGTTGCTGCTGTACTGGCCGAAAGGGAATGGGACACAGAAGAGGTGGTCGGGACGGGGATCCCCCCTCTGGGGGACTGGAGGGTGAGGGAGGCGTGGACACGGGACTGGCCCAGAAAAGGAGATGGCTAGTCGGCGGGGCGTGGGGGGGGGGGGGGTGAGAGTCCCTCCAATCCGGCTGATAACGTGGAATGTGAGGGGCCTGAATGGGCCGGTGAAGAAGGCTCGAGTGTTTGCGCACTTAAAGGGACTGAAGGCGGACGTGGCCATGCTCCAAGAGACACACCTGAAGGTGGCGGACCAGGTCAGGCTAAGAAAGGGATGGGTAGGACAGGTATTCCACTCTGGACTGGACGCGAAGAATAGAGGGGTGGCAATATTGGTGGGAAAGCGGGTGTCATTTGAGGCCAAGACTATCGTAGCGGACAATGGAGGGCGATATGTAATGGTGAGCGGTAGGCTGCAAGGGACGTGGGTGGTGTTGGTAAACGTATACGCCCCGAACTGGGATGATGCCGGATTCATGAAGCGCATGTTGGGGCGCATTCCGGACCTGGAGATAGGAGGCCTGATAATGGGATGGGACTTCAATACAGTGTTGGATCCAGCACTGGACCGCTCCAAATCAAGGACTGGAAAGAGGCCGGCGGCGGCCAATGTACTTAGGGGGTTTATGGATCAGATGGGGGAGTGGACCTGTAGCGCACAATGACTTACGAGAGACGAGAAGTGATGAAGTCGATCCAGGCTTTATTAAACGATGCTTGTCCCCAGCAGCTCAGCAACAGAATGAAGCTGCGGGGAGAAGCTCGGGTTCTTATACTCCGCCTTCAGGGCGGAGCCAGGAGTCGGCAGCCAACCAGGACCCGGGATCTGTCAGCCAATAGCATCTCGGCTTCACAGTCCCACATGACCCCTAATACATACCACCACAGGACCCATGGCGGTTTGCAAGGCCGCAGGCCAGGGAATTTTCTTTCCTCTCCCATGTACACAAAGCCTACTCCCGGATAGATTTCTTTGTTCTGGGTAGGGCGCTCAACCCGAGGGTGGAAGGGACGGAGTATTCGGCTATAGCCGTTTCGGACCATGCCCCGCACTGGATGGAACTGGAGCTGGGAGAGGAGAGGGACCAACGCCCGTTGTGGCGGCTGGATGTGGGACTGCTGGCGGACGAGGTGATGTGTGGGAAGGTGAAGGGGTGTATCGAAAGGTACTTGGAGGCCAACGACAATGGGGAGGTGCGGGTGGGGGTGGTATGGGAGGCGTTGAAGGCGGTGATCAGGGGAGAGCTACTTTCCATTAGGGCTCATAGGGAGAAGACAGAGGGTATGGAAAGGGAGAGGTTAGTGGGGGAGATTTTGAGAGTAGACAGGAGATACGCAGAGGCCCCGGAGGAAAGATTACTTGGGGAAAGACGACGGCTCCAGACGGAGTTTGACCTGTTGACCACAGGGAAGGCGGAGGCACAGTGGAGGAAAGCGCAGGGGGCGACCTACGAGTATGGGGAAAAGGCTAGTCGGATGCTGGCACACCAGCTCCGTAAGAGGATGGCAGCGAGGGAAATAGGGGGAGTCAAAGATGGAAGGGGAGCCACGGTTCGGAGTGCGACGAAAATAAACGAGGTATTCAAGGCCTTTTATGAAGAGCTGTACAGATCCCAGCCCCCAGCGGGGCAAGAGGGGATGAGACGATTCCTAGATCAGCTGAGATTCCCAAGGGTGGAGGAGCAAGAGGTGGCTGGTTTGGGGGCACCAATTGGGTTGGAGGAGCTGAGCAAGGGTTTGGGGAGCATGCAGGCGGGGAAGGCCCCGGGACCGGACGGATTCCCGGTGGAGTTCTACAGACCTGTTGGTCCCGCTACTGGTGAGGACCTTTAATGAGGCAAGAGAGGAGGGGACCCTGCTCCCGACAATGTCGGAAGCGACAATTTCTTTGATCCTAAAGCGGGACAAGGACCCACTGCAATGTGGATCGTACAGGCAGACCTCGCTCCTCAATGTGGATGCAAAGTTGCTGGCAAAAGTGCTGGCCACGAGGATCGAGGACTGTGTTCCGGGGGTAATCCACGAGGACCAGACGGGATTTGTAAAGGGCAGGCAACTAAACACCAATGTGCGGCGGCTCTTAAATGTGATAATGATGCCATCGGAGGAGGGAGAGGCGGAGATAGTGGCAGCTATGGACGCGGAGAAGGCCTATGACCGAGTAGAGTGGGAGTACCTCTGGGAGGTGCTGCGTAGGTTTGGGTTCGGGGTAGGGTTTATCAATTGGGTTAAGCTCCTTTACAGAGCCCCGATGGCGAGTGTAATGACGGACCGGCGAAGGTCGGAGTACTTTCGACTGTACCGAGGGACGAGGCAGGGGTGCCCCCTGTCCCCCCTGTTGTTCGCATTGGCGATCAAACCATTGGCCATGTCATTGAGGGAGTCTAATAAATGGAGGGGGGTGGTCTGAGGGGGAGAAGAGCATCGGGTGTCGCTATATGCGGATGACCTGTTGCTGTACGTGGCGGATCCAATGGAGGGGATGGTGGAGGTCATGCAGAGACTCTAAGGGAGTTTGGGGACTTTTTGGGCTATAAGCTCAATGTAGGGAAGAGTGAGCTCTTTGTATTACAGGCAGGGGACCAAGAAAGAGGGATAGGGGACCTACCGCTGAGGAGGGCGGAGGGGAGCTTTCGGTATCTGGGGATCCAGATAGCCAGGAGTTGGGGGACCCTACATAAACTGAATCTGACGAGGTTGGTGGAGCAAATGGAGGAGGATTTCAAAAGATGGGACATGTTACCGCTCTCGCTGGTGGGTAGAGTGCAGTCGGTCAAAATGGTGGTCCTTCCAAGGTTTCTGTTTGTGTTTCAGTGCCTTCCCATCGTGATCACTAAGGCCTTTTTTAAGAGAGTAGGCAGGAGTATTATGGGGTTTGTGTGGGCGAATAAGACCCCGAGAGTAAGGAGAGGGTTCCTGGAACGCAGTAGGGACCGAGGAGGGTTGGCGCTGCCAAACCTGGGGAGCTACTACTGGGCAGCAAATGTGGCGATGATCCGCAAGTGGGTTATGGAGGGGGAGGGGGCGGCATGGAAGAGGATGGAGATAGTGTCCTGTAAAGGAACGAGCCTGGGGGTGTTGGTGACGGCACCGCTGCCGCTCTCGCCGACAAAGTATACCACGAGCCCGGTGGTGGCGGCAACGCTAAGGATCTGGGGCCAGTGGAGACGGCACCGGGGTGCAATGGGAGCATCGGTGTGGTCCCCGATCAGGGGTAACCACCGGTTTGTCCCGGGGAAGATGGACGGGGGGTTCCAGAGCTGGCATCGGGCGGGGATTGGAAGAATGGGGGACCTGTTCATCGACGGGACGTTTGCGAGCCTAGGGGCACTGGAGGAGAAATTCGAGTTACCCCCGGGAAATGCCTTTAGATATATGCAGGTGAGGGCTTTTGTGAGGCGACAGGTGAGGGAATTCCCGTTGCTCCCGGCACAAGAAGTTCAAGATAGGGTGATCTCGGGTGTATGGGTCGGGGAGGGCAAGGTGTCGGAAATACACCAGGAGTTGAAAGAAGAGGGGGAAGCGCTGGTAGAAGAGTTGAAGGGTAAATGGGAGGAGGAGCTGGGGGAGGAGATAGAGGAAGGTCTGTGGGCTGATGCCCTAGGTAGGGTTAATTCCTCCTCCTCGTGTGCCAGGCTCAGCCTGATACAATTTAAGGTGGTCCACAGAGCGCACTTGACGGGGGCGAGGTTGAGTAGGTTCTTTGGGGTGGAGGACAGATGTGGAAGGTGTTCAGCGAGTCCGGCGAACCATGTCCATATGTTTTGGTCATGCCCGGCACTGGAGGCGTTCTGGAGAGGAGTGGCGGGAGCAATATCTCAGGTGGTGAAAGTCCGGGTCAAGCCAAGCTGGGGGCTAGCAATATTTGGAGCAGTGGACGAACCGGGAGTGCAGGAGGCGAAAGAGGCCGGCATTCTGGCCTTTGCGTCCCTAGTAGCCCGGCGAAGGATCTTGCTAATGTGGAAGGAGGCGAAGCCCCCCAGCCTGGAGGCCTGGATAAATGATATGGCTGGGTTCATAAAGTTGGAGAGGATTAAGTTCGCCTTGAGGGTCTGCGCAGGGGTTCTACAGGCGGTGGCAACCGTTCCTAGACTATCTTGCGGAGCGTTAGAGGAAGGTCGGTCAGCAGCAGCAGCAGCAGCAACCTTGGGAGGGGGGGAAACGTCCTGGGAGGGGGGGGGGGAAGGGGGGACTGCCTGGGAGGGTGGATGAGCAAGAGATAACATGAAGGGTTGGGGAAACTGGCACGTACGGGTGAGGGCCAGTTTACAAAGCTGTGTAAATATATCATTTTGCCATGTATATATCTTGCTCTGCGCGATTTCTCGTTTTTTTTTGTTACGAGGAGGGGGGGGTTATTGTTTGTAAGGGAGAAAAATTGTGTTAAAAAACTTTAATAAATATATTTTTTTTTAAAAAATAATTCAAAGAAAAGGCTTGTGAGGCATGACCTGCCCTTCACAAAGCCATGCTGACTATCTTTAATCAAACTATGTTTTTCTAAATAATCATAAATCCGATCTCTCAGAATCCTTTCCAATATTTTGCTCACCACAGACGTAAGACTGATGGGTCTGTAATTCCCAGGGATTTCCCTATTCCCTTTCTTGAACAGGGGAACATTCGCCTCCCTCCAATCATCCGGTACTACTCCAGTGGAGAGTGAGGACGCAAAGATCATCGCCAACGGCGCAGCAATCTCTTCCCTCACTTCCCGTAGTACCCTTGGGTATATCCCGTCAGGCCCAGGGGACTTATCTCTCCTGCTGCTTTTCAAAATTTCCAGCACATCCTCCTTCTTAATATCGACCTGTTCGAGTCTATTAACCTGGTTCACACTGTTCTCATGAGCAACAAGGTCCCTCTCTCTCGTGATTACTGAAGCAAAGTATTCACTTAGGGCCTCCCCATCTCCTCAGACTCTAAGCACAAGTTCCCTCCACTATCCCTGATCGGTCCTACTCTCACTCTGATCATCCTCTTATTTCTCACATAAGTGTCAAACGCCTTGGGGTTTTCCCTAATCCTCCCAGCCAGGGCTTTTTCATGGCCCCTTCTAGCTCTCCTCAGTCCATTTTTGAGTTCCTTCCTGGCTACCTTGTAACCCTCAGAGCCGAGTCAGATCCCTGCTTCCTCAACCTTATGTAAGCTTCCTTCTTCCTCTTGACTAGAAGCTCCACTTCTCTTGTTATCCAAGGCTCCTTCACTTCCCATTCCTTCCTCGTCTCAGTGGGACAAAACTATTCAGCACTCGCAGCAAGTGCTCCTTAAACAACCCCCACATTTCCCCAAGAACAATTGTTCCCACTTTATGCTCCTCAGCTCCTGTCAAATAGCAGTATAATCTCCCCTCCCCCAATTAAATACCTTCCCATACTGTCTGTTCCTATCCCTCTCCATGACTATGGTAAAGGCCAAGGAGTTGTGGTCACTGTCACTGAAATGCTCTCCCACCGAGACATCTGACACCTGACCTGGTTCGTTGCCGAGCATCATGTCCAATATGGCCTCCCCCCTAGTCGGCCTATCTACATATTGAGTCAGGAATCCATCCCGTACACACCGGACAAAATCTGCTCCATCCAAACCATTTGCACTAAGGAGGCTCCAGTCAATATTAGGGAAGTTGAAGTCACCCATGACAACAACTCTGTTACTTCTGCACTTTTCCAAGATCTGCCGCCCAATCTGTTCCTCAACCTCTCTCCTCTGGTTCCCGTTCCCCTGCCAAACTAGTTTAAACCCTCCCGAAGAGCTCTAGCAAACCTCCCACCCAGGATATTGGTGCTCCTCCAGTTTAGGTGCAATCCCTCCTTCATGTACAGGTCCCACCTTCCCCAGAAGGTATCCCAATGATCCACAGATCTGAAGCCTTCCTTCCTGCACCAGCCCTGTAGCCACGTGTTCAGCTGCACTCGCTCTCTGTTCCTTGCCTCACTTGCACGGTAGCAATCCTGAGATCACTCCTCTGCTTGTCCTGCTCTTTAGTTTCCAACCTAACTCCCTGAAATCACATTTTAGATCCTCATCCCTTTTCTTAGCTGTGTCGTTGGTGCCTATGTGGACCACGACTTCTGGTTGCTCCCCCTCCCCCTTAAGAATCCTGTAGACTCGATCCGGGACATCCCTGGCCCTGGCACCCGGGAGGCAACATACTTTCTGGGAGTCTTGTTCGCGACCACAGAATCTCCTATCCATTCCCCTAACCATTGAGTCTCCTCTCACTGTTGCTTTTATATTCGCCCCCCCTTCCCTTCTGAGCCCCAGAGCCAGACTCAGAGCCAACACACACAAAAACAAAAACACACACACAAAAACAAAAACACACACACACACTCAAAAACAAAAACACACACAAAAATAAAAACACACACACAAAAACAAAAACACACAAAAACAAAACCACACACACAAACAAACACACACACACAAAAACACACACAAAAACAAAAAACACACACACAGAAAAACAAAAACACAAACAAAAACAAAAACACACGCACAGAAAAACAAAAACAAACAGCAAAAACAAAAAACACACACACACACAAAAAGACACACACACAAAAACAAAAAACACACGCACACAAACAGTATGTAGATTGTCCGACCAGAGGAGGGGCAATATTGGATTTAGTACTTGGTAATGAACCAGGGCAAGTGATAGATTTGTTAGTGGGGGAGCATTTTGGAGATAGTGACCACAATTCTGTGACTTTCACTTTAGTAATGGAGAGGGATAGGTATGTGCAACAGGGCAAGGTTTACAATTGGGGGAAGGGTAAATACGATGTTGTCAGACAAGAATTGAAGTGCATAAGTTGGGAACATAGGCTGGCAGGGAAGGACACAACACACACAAAAACAAAAACACACACGCACAGAAAAACAAAAACACACACAAAAACGAAAGCTCAAACACACACACAAAAAAACAAAAACACACACGAAAACAAAAACACACACACAGAAAAACAAAAACACACACTAAAACAAAAGCTCAAACACACACACACAAAAAGAAAAAACACAAATACACACAAAAACACAAACACACACAAAAACAAACACACACACAAAACAAAAACACACACAAAAACAAACACACGCACAAAAACAAACACACACACACAAAAACAAAAACACACACAAAAACAAACAAACACGCACACACAAAAACAAAAACACAAACAAAAACAAACACACACACAGAAAAACAAAAACACACACAAAAACAAACACACACAAAAACAAATACACACACAAAAACAAAAACACACACACACAAAAACAAACACACACACAAAAACAAACACACACAAAAACACACACAAAAACAAATACACACACAAAAACAAAAAACACACACAAAAACAAAAACAAACACACAAAAACAAACAGACACACAGAAAAACAAAAACACAAACATAAACAAAAACAAAAACACACGCAAAAAACAAAAAACACACACACACACAAAAACACACACACACAAAAACAAAAAACACACACACACAGAAAAACAAAAACACACACAAAAACAAAAACACACACACCCACAAAAGCACACACACCCACAAAAACATAAACACACACAAAAACAAAAACACACACGCACAGAAAAACAAAAACACACACAAAAACAAAAGCTCAAACACACACACAAAAACAAAAACACACACAAAAACAAATACACACACAAAAACAAAAAACACACACACAAAAACAAAAACACACAAAAACAAAAACACACACACAGAAAAACAAACACACACACAAAAACAAATACACACACAAAATGAAAAAACACAAACACACACAAAAACACACACACAAAAACAAACACACACACAAAACAAAAACACACACAAAAACAAACACACGCACAAAAACAAACACACACACACAAAAACAAAAACACACACAGAAACAAAACACACACACACAGAAAAACAAAAACACACACAAAAACAAAAGCTCAAACACACACACAAAGAAAAAACACAAACACACACAAAAACACACATACAAAAACAAACACACACACAAAAACAAAAACACACACAAAAACACACACGCACAGAAAAACAAAAACACACACAAAAACAAAAGCTCAAACACACACACACACAAAAAAACAAAAACAAACACACACACAAAAACAAAAACACACACAAAAACAAAAACACAAACACACACACAAAAACAAAAACTCACACACACACTCAAAAACAAAAACACACACAAAAATAAAAACACACACACAAAAACAAAAACACACAAAAACAAAACCACACACACATAAAAACAAACACACACACACAAAAACACACACAAAAACAAAAAACACACACAGAAAAACAAAAACACACACAAAAACAAAAGCTCAAACAAACACACATAAAAACAAAAACACACACAAAAACAAACACACACACAAAATCAAATACACACACAAAAACAAAACACACACACACACACAAAAAGACACACACACAAAAACAAACACACACACACAAAAACAAAAACACACACACACACTCAAAAACAAAAACACACACAAAAACAAAAACACACACGCACAGAAAAACAAAAACACACACAAAACCAAAAGCTCAAACACACACACACACAAAAAAACAAAAACAAACACAAAAACAAACACACACACAAAAACAAAAACACACACAAAAACAAAAACACAAACACACACACAAAAACAAAAACTCACACACACACTCAAAACAAAAACACACACAAAAATAAAAACACACACACAAAAACAAAAACACACAAAAACAAAACCACACACACATAAAAACAAACACACACACACAAAAACACACACAAAAACAAAAAACACACACAGAAAAACAAAAACACACACAAAAACAAAAGCTCAAACAAACACACATAAAAACAAAAACACACACAAAAACAAACACACACACAAAATCAAATACACACACAAAAACAAAAAACACACACACACACAAAAAGACACACACACAAAAACAAACACACACACACAAAAACAAAAACACACACACACACTCAAAAACAAAAACACACACAAAAATAAAAACACACACACAAAAACAAAAACACACAAAAACAAAAACACACAAAAACAAAACCACACACACATAAAAACAAACACACACACACAAAAACAAAAACAAAAACAAAAAACACACACAGAAAAACAAAAACACAAACAAAAACAAAAACACACGCACAGAAAAACAAAACACACACAAAAAGAAAAGCTCAAACAAACACACATAAAAACAAAAAGACACACAAAAACAAACACACACAAAAACAAATACACACACAAAAACAAAAAACACACACACACACAAAAAGACACACACACAAAAACAAACACACACACACAAAAACAAAAACACACACAAAAACAAAAACACACGCACAGAAAAACAAAAACACACACAAAAACAAAAGCTCAAACACACACAAAAAAACAAAAACAAACACAAAAACAAACACACACACAAAAACAAACAGACACACACAAAAACAAAAACACACACACACAGAAAAACGAAAACACACACGAAAACAAAAAAACACACAAAAACTAAAACACACACAAAAACACACACACAAAAACAAAAACACACACACACACTCAAAAACAAAAACACACACAAAAATAAAAACACACACACAAAAACAAAAACACACAAAAACCAAACCACACACACACAAACAAACACACACACACAAAAACACACACAAAAACAAAAAACACACACACAGAAAAACAAAAACACAAACAAAAACAAAAACACACGCACAGAAAAACAAAAACACACACAAAAACAAAAGCTCAAACAAACAAACACAAAAACAAAAACACACACAAAAACAAACACACACACAAAAACAAATACACACACAAAAACAAAAAACACACACACACACAAAAAGACACACACACAAAAACAAAAAACACACGCACAAAAACAGTATGTAGATTGTCCGACCAGAGGAGGGGCAATATTGGATTTAGTACTTGGTAATGAACCAGGGCAAGTGATAGATTTGTTAGTGGGGGAGCATTTTGGAGATAGTGACCACAATTCTGTGACTTTCACTTTAGTAATGGAGAGGGATAGGTATGTGCAACAGGGCAAGGTTTACAATTGGGGGAAGGGTAAATACGATGTTGTCAGACAAGAATTGAAGTGCATAAGTTGGGAACATAGGCTGGCAGGGAAGGACACAACACACACAAAAACAAAAACACACACGCACAGAAAAACAAAAACACACACAAAAACGAAAGCTCAAACACACACACAAAAACAAAAAACACACACACAAAAACAAAAACACACAAAAACAAAAACACACACACAGAAAAACACACACACACAAAAACAAAAAACACACACACACAGAAAAACAAAAACACACACAAAAACAAAAACACACACACCCACAAAAGCACACACACCCACAAAAACATAAACACACACAAAAACAAAAACACACACGCACAGAAAAACAAAAACACACACAAAAACAAAAGCTCAAACACACACACAAAAACAAAAACACACACAAAAACAAATACACACACAAAAACAAAAAACACACAAAATGAAAAAACACAAACACACACAAAAACACACACACAAAAACAAACACAAACACAAAACAAAAACACACACAAAAACAAACACACGCACAAAAACAAACACACACACACAAAAACAAAAACACACACAGAAACAAAACACACACACACAGAAAAACAAAAACACACACAAAAACAAAAGCTCAAACACACACACAAAGAAAAAACACAAACACACACAAAAACACACATACAAAAACAAACACACACACAAAAACAAAAACACACACAAAAACACACACGCACAGAAAAACAAAAACACACACAAAAACAAAAGCTCAAACACACACACACACAAAAAAACAAAAACAAACACACACACAAAAACAAAAACACACACAAAAACAAAAACACAAACACACACACAAAAACAAAAACTCACACACACACTCAAAAACAAAAACACACACAAAAATAAAAACACACACACAAAAACAAAAACACACAAAAACAAAACCACACACACATAAAAACAAACACACACACACAAAAACACACACAAAAACAAAAAACACACACAGAAAAACAAAAACACACACAAAAACAAAAGCTCAAACAAACACACATAAAAACAAAAACACACACAAAAACAAACACACACACAAAATCAAATACACACACAAAAACAAAAAACACACACACACACAAAAAGACACACACACAAAAACAAACACACACACACAAAAACAAACACACACACACACACTCAAAAACAAAAACACACACAAAAACAAAAACACACACGCACAGAAAAACAAAAACACACACAAAAACAAAAGCTCAAACACACACACACACAAAAAAACAAAAACAAACACAAAAACAAACACACACACAAAAACAAAAACACACACAAAAACAAAAACACAAACACACACACAAAAACAAAAACTCACAACACACTCAAAACAAAAACACACACAAAAATAAAAACACACACACAAAAGCAAAAACACACAAAAACAAAACCACACACACATAAAAACAAACACACACACACAAAAACACACACAAAAACAAAAAACACACACAGAAAAACAAAAACACACACAAAAACAAAAGCTCAAACAAACACACATAAAAACAAAAACACACACAAAAACAAACACACACACAAAATCAAATACACACACAAAAACAAAAAACACACACACACACAAAAAGACACACACACAAAAACAAACACACACACACAAAAACAAAAACACACACACACACTCAAAAACAAAAACACACACAAAAATAAAAACACACACACAAAAACAAAAACACACAAAAACAAAACCACACACACATAAAAACAAACACACACACACAAAAACAAAAACAAAAACAAAAAACACACACAGAAAAACAAAAACACAAACAAAAACAAAAACACACGCACAGAAAAACAAAAACACACACAAAAACAAAAGCTCAAACAAACACACATAAAAACAAAAAGACACACAAAAACAAACACACACAAAAACAAATACACACACAAAAACAAAAAACACACACACACACAAAAAGACACACACACAAAAACAAACACACACACACAAAAACAAAAACACACACAAAAACAAAAACACACACGCACAGAAAAACAAAAACACACACAAAAACAAAAGCTCAAACACACACAAAAAAACAAAAACAAACACAAAAACAAACACACACACAAAAACAAACAGACACACACAAAAACAAAAACACACACACACAAAAAAACAAAAACAAACACAAAAACACACACAAAAACAAAAACACAAACGCACACACAAAACGAAAAACACACACAAAAACAAAAACACACACACACAGAAAAACGAAAACACACACGAAAACAAAAAAACACACAAAAACTAAAACACACACAAAAACACACACACAAAAACAAAAACACACACACACACTCAAAAACAAAAACACACACAAAAATAAAAACACACACACAAAAACAAAAACACACAAAAACAAAACCACACACACACAAACAAACACACACACACAAAAACACACACAAAAACAAAAAACACACACACAGAAAAACAAAAACACAAACAAAAACAAAAACACACGCACAGAAAAACAAAAACACACACAAAAACAAAAGCTCAAACAAACAAACACAAAAACAAAAACACACACAAAAACAAACACACACACAAAAACAAATACACACACAAAAACAAAAAACACACACACACACAAAAAGACACACACACAAAAACAAAAAACACACGCACAAAAACAGTATGTAGATTGTCCGACCAGAGGAGGGGCAATATTGGATTTAGTACTTGGTAATGAACCAGGGCAAGTGATAGATTTGTTAGTGGGGGAGCATTTTGGAGATAGTGACCACAATTCTGTGACTTTCACTTTAGTAATGGAGAGGGATAGGTATGTGCAACAGGGCAAGGTTTACAATTGGGGGAAGGGTAAATACGATGTTGTCAGACAAGAATTGAAGTGCATAAGTTGGGAACATAGGCTGGCAGGGAAGGACACAAGTGAAATGTGGAACTTGTTCAAGGAACAGGTGCTACGTGTCCTTGATATGTATGTCCCTGTCAGGCAGGGAAGAGATGGTCGAGTGAGGGAACCATGGTTGACAAGAGAGGTTGAATGTCTTGTTAAGAGGAAAAAGGAGACTTATGTAAGGCTGAGGAAACAAGGTTCAGACAGGGCATTGGAGGGATACAAGATAGCCAGGAGGGAACTGAAGAAAGGGAATAGGAGAGCTAAGAGAGGGCATGAACAATCTTTGGCGGGTAGGATCAAGGAAAACCCCAAGGCCTTTTACACATATGTGAGAAATATGAGAATGACTAGAGCGAGGGTAGGTCCGATCAAGGACAGTAGCGGGAGATTGTGTATTGAGTCTGAAGAGATAGGAGAGGTCTTGAACGAGTACTTTTCTTCTGTATTTACAAATGAGAGGGGCCATATTGTTGGAGAGGACAGTGTGAAACAGATTGGTAAGCTCGAGGAAATACTTGTTAGGAAGGAAGATGTGTTGGGCATTTTGAAAAACTTGAGGATAGACAAGTCCCCCGGGCCTGACGGGATATATCCAAGGATTCTATGGGAAGCAAGAGATGAAATTGCAGAGCCGTTGGCAATTATCTTTTCGTCCTCACTGTCAACAGGGGTGGTACCAGGGGATTGGAGAGTGGTGAAGGTCGTGCCCCTGTTCAAAAAAGGGACTAGGGATAACCCTGGGAATTACAGGCCAGTTAGTCTTACTTCGGTGGTAGGCAAAGTAATGGAAAGGGCACTGAAGGATAGGATTTCTGAGCATCTGGAAAGACACTGCTTGATTAGGGATAGTCAGCATGGATTTGTGAGGGGTAGGTCTTGCCTTACAAGTCTTATTGAATTCTTTGAGGAGGTGACCAAGCATGTGGATGAAGGTAAAGCAGTGGATGTAGTGTACATGGATTTTAGTAAGGCATTTGATAAGGTTCCCCATGGTAGGCTTATGCAGAAAGTAAGGAGGCATGGGATAATGGGAAATTTGGCCAGTTGGATAACGAACTGGCTAACCGATAGAAGTCAGAGAGTGGTGGTGGATGGCAAATATCCAGCCTGGATCCCAGTTACCAGTGGCGTACCTCAGGGATCAGTTCTGGGTCCTCTGCTGTTTGTGATTTTCATTAATGACTTGGATGAGGGAGTTGAAGGGTGGGTCAGTAAATTTGCAGACTATACGAAGATTGGTGGAGTTGTGGATAGTAAGGAGGGCTGTTGTCGGCTGCAAAGAGACATAGATAGGATGCAGAGCTGGGCTGAGAAGTGGCAGATGGAGTTTAACCCTGAAAAGTGTGAGGTTGTCCATTTTGGAAGGACAAATATGAATGCGGAATACAGGGTTAACGGTAGAGTTCTTGGCAATGTGGAGGAGCAGAGAGATCTTGGGGTCTATGTTCATACATCTTTGAAAGTTGCCACTCAAGTGGATAGAGCTGTGAAGAAGGCCTATGGTGTGCTCGCGTTCATTAACAGAGGGATTGAATTTAAGAGCTGTGAGATGATGATGCAGCTGTACAAAACTTTGGTAAGGCCACATTTGGAGTACTGTGTACAGTTCTGGTCGCCTCATTTTAGGAAGGATGTGGAAGCTTTGGAAAAGGTGCGAAGAAGATTTACCAGGATGTTGCCTGGAATGGAGAGTAGGTCTTGCGAGGAAAGGTTGAGGGTGCTAGGCCTTTTCTCATTAGAACGGAGAAGGATGAGGGGCGACTTGATAGAGGTTTATAAGATGATCAGTGGAATAGATAGAGTAGACAGTCAGAGACTTTTTCCCCGGGTGGAACAAACCATTACAAGGGGACATAAATTTAAGGTGGAAGATATAGGAGGGATATCAGAGGTAGGTTCTTTACCCAGAGAGCAGTGGGGGCATGGAATGCACTGCCTGTGGAAGTAGTTGAGTTGGAAACATTAGGGACCTTCAAGCAGTTATTGGATAGGTACATAGATTACGGTAAAATGATATAGTGTAGATTTATTTGTTCTTAAGGGCAGCACGGTAGCATTGTGGATAGCACAATTGCTTCACAGCTCCAGGGTCCCAGGTTCGATCCGGCTTGGGTCACTGTCCGTGCGGAGTCTGCACATCCTCCCCGTGTCTGCGTGGGTTTCCTCCGGGTGCTCCGGTTTCCTCCCACAGTCCAAAGATGTGCAGGTTAGGTGGATTGGCGAATGATAAATTGCCCTTAATGTCCAAAATTGCCCTTGGTGTTGGGTGGAGGTGTTGAGTTTGGGTAGGGTGCTCTTTCCAAGAGCCGGTGCAGACTCAAAGGGCCGAATGGCCTCCTTCTGCACTGAAAATTCAATGATAATCTATGATTAATCTAGGACAAAGGTTCGGCACAACATCGTGGGCCGAAGGGCCTGTTCTGTGCTGTATTTTCTATGTTCTATGTTCTATGTACCGCCACTGTCTGCCATGATGCTCAACGCCTCGAACGACACTCTCTTCCCCACCAAAATCGCCACTCCCGATATTTTGCATCCAAACCCGAATGAAACACCTGCCCTACCCATCCCTTTCTCAACCTTACCTGATCCGCCACCTTCGGGTGCGTCTCCTGAAGCATGGCCACATCCGCCTTCAGCCCCTTCAGGTGCACGAACACCCGGGCCCGCTTGACCGGCCCATTCAGTCCCCTTACATTCCAGGTTATCAGCCGGATCAGGGGGCTCCTCACCCCTCTCCCCCGCCGACTAGCTGTAGCCCTTCCTGGGCCAGCCACATGCCCGTGCCCCCCACACGGCATGTTCCCTACATCGACAGACCCCCCCCCCCCCCCGCCCCGACCTCCTCGACCAACTCCAGCTCCCCCTTGGCCATTCCAGCAGCAACCCGGTCCTCCCCCCCCCCCCACCCCGCCCCCCCCAACCCCACCCAACTAGGTCCCCCCCTAGCTGCATTGTTTCCCCCATTGCACTCCCGTAAGTCTGCTGACCCCGGCCACTCCCGCTGCTCCATCGACACCCCCCAGTGTGGAACCTCCCCTCCCCCCACTTGTCCACCAGCAGGATCTCATCCATTCCACTCCCAGCGCAGGAGAAAAAGCCCGCGCTTCCCAGCTCCGGCCCTGCCCCTTCAGCCCTAAACGCGGGAAAAAGCCCGCGCTTTTCACTCGGCTGGCCCTGCCTCCCCTGGCGCAGCTCCCTTTCCAGGCCCAGTCCCACTATCCCCGACTCAGGCCTCCCCCCCCCCCCCCGCGGGGCCCCATCTCCCCTACCGACCATCCACCCCCCAAGCACACTCCTTATTTTATATTGTCTCTCCATGTTCTTCTTACCAAAATGCATCAACTCCCATGTCTCCACATTGAACTTCATCTGCTGCCTATCTGCCCACTTTATCAACTTGCCCTGTGTGCTTTAAGGCTCGACTCTGTCCTCTTCATAGTTTACAATACTGCCAGGCTTTGTGCTATCCGTAAGCTTTGACAAGCAGCCCCATTGGGTAATGAGAAACAGCCATGACCACCCATGTCTCTGCCACTGCCGCCTTCTCAGTAGCGGCACAAGTTTCCATGAGGGCTGCAGAAGCAAAATGGACCCGTTTCCCGTCATCGTCCTTTCACAGCTGGATGACACCAGGAAGCATCAGCAGCGGCGACAATGGGCAAAGTGGGGTCATAGTGCGCCTGGACATCCGAGGAGACTAGTCAAAGTTTAATGGATTGAAAGGCCATGAGTTGTTTCACACCCCAGAACCATTGTTGGCCTCTCTGCAGGATATTGCTTAAGGGTTCCATGAGCGTGGCCAAACTGGAAATCAGCCTTCCCACATAGTTTCCCATCCCCCCAAAATGTTGAATGTCGGTGATGGAATTCAATTGGGGAAACTCATCAATGGTCTTTGTATCCTGTGGATCGACCTTGACACCATGCCGTTGGGTGAATTGTATCCTGGTGCTGGCGAACTCACACTTGCTGTTCCGCATGAGGCCCACTTCCTGGATAGCCTCTCTTATCCAATGGTCATGTTGCGGCTCTGAAAGAACCATGTGCCAGGATGTTGACCAGGTGGCGGTAATCCCTTTGCCTTCAAGAACTTTCGACAGTACAAGCTGGAATGCCTCAAGGGCAGGCGAAATGCCGGAAGGGAAGTGGGTAAAGAAACGCCTCGAATGTTATGTGTGGTTCAGATCCTAGGATGGTTGGCGTAATATTCATAAAGACCACAATTCACTTTTATATTAAACAAAGCTAAAGATTTATCTACACTACTTAATTGAAATCAACTCTTACTTCTATATAATAAATAATTGACAACACATATACAATCCACACTCATCTACCACTAATCTCAACACTAATACAATAACTATGATTTGCTCCCACTCACACTAGCTTTCTTAGAGTCTGTCTTCGAACCTTCTCCTCAACCCTCTCCCAGAAGGCTTGGCATCGATGATTTATATAGTTCTGCACCCAGCTCCCTCTAATGGTTGATTCGGACATAACATTAACCCTTACAGTTTTGTACATTTCTCATAATGTCACATCCTCCTTTCTTTGAGAAAAAGGTTATAAATTCTGTTTGTAAGATTTTTTTGAATATAACATTAGAGAATTCATTATTTTTTTTTTTACATTCAATAGCAAAAGCTAAATGTCATATCACAGCAGTGATTACGGAATACTAGTTGTTAACGTGTCATTATAAATTCAGCGTATTCGGCAGTTTTCTTGTTATCGGCGATCTTCTTGGTGTTCTTGTTGAAGTGTTCAAATCGTCTTCCATGTTTTCTGGATTTCTTGTTGGCAATGAAGGATTTGAAAAGTCAATGTTGTGGAATATGGCATCCGGAGCGACAATGCTCGGAGTTTGAAATGGAACGTAGTAGTTCTTTATCTTCAATAATGCTCTTCGATTCCTTCGAAACATTGTGCCGTGTTCAGTTTGCACTGGTGCGATCTCTCGTAATACATGTGACCATCCACCATCAGGATTCTGTACTCTGACATAATCTCCTTCTTGTAACGGCGGTAAAGGTTCTAAACGCCTGTTGTAGTAGGCTTGTTGTTTTCTACTTTTGTAACCTTATTCTGTCATGAAGCAGTTGTTCAGCCATATTTGGAATTGTGATTTTTGGTAGAGTCGTATGAATTTTTCTTCCCATCAACATCTGGGCGGGGGCAAACCTGATGACAATGGAGTAGCTCTGTGTGTCAACAGTGCTAAAGAGCAATCTTTGTTGTCATCTAGTGCTTTGCTGAATAGCTTCCTTAACTATTCCGACACCTTTCTCAGCTTTTCCGTTTGATTGGGGGCACAATGGACTTGATGTTATACGGTGGAAATTATAACTTTCCGCAAATTGTGACCATTCCCAGCCGGTAAAACAAGGACCATTGTTGGAAATAACGTTCAATGGAAGTCCATGTCGGGCAAATACAGCAGATTTTGCTGCTCTGATTACTGATCGAGTTGTTGAATGCGTGAGTGTAATAACCTCAGGATAGTTTGAATGGTAGTCAATAATGACTAAATAATCATGTCCTATAAAATAGAATAGGTCCATTCCAACTTTCAGCCATGGATAAGTGGCTACTTCATTTTCTTCAAAGCTTGTTTACATTGTGCAGATTGATGCCTTGACAAATGCTGCCTTCCTGCACATATGGTCCACATCCTTGTTGATCCCAGGCCAGTGCACAGATTGCCTTGCTTGTCTGAGACATTTTTCAATTCCTTGATGCCCTTCATGTATCTGTTCCAAGATGTATTTCCGTTGGCAGGAGGAAATGACTATTCTGTCTCCTTTAAGTAGGAATCCGTTAATCACAGTGAAGACATCTTTGACACTACGAAAACTGGAACAACAACCATTGGGCCATTCTTCTTTCAGGTATGGGATTACCCTTTGGAGTGTTGAGTCCTTCTCTGTCCTTCTCGTATTAGATGTCGCTTGTTGTCAGACACTCGTAGCATTTCTGCAATAAATGAAGCTTGTGCTTCCACAATGTGTACTATTTCTGAAGCCCTGGTATCAACATTATTTGTAGCTCTTGATAAAAATTTGTTCAATTTCACCTTTAAGCGTGACATTTCAATTATTGGTTGTGTGGATCATAGATACATAGATACATAGAACATACAGTGCAGAAGGAGGCCATTCGGTCCACCAACCCACTTAAGCCCTCACTTCCACCCTATCCCCATAACCCAATAACCCTTCCTAACATTTTTGGACACTAAGGGCAATTTTTAGCATGGCCAATCCACCTAACCTGCACGTCTTTGGACTGTGGGTGGAAACCGGAGCACCCGGAGGAAACCCAAGCAGACACGGGGAAACCTTGCAGAGTCCTTACAGACAGTGACCCAGCGGGGAATCGAACCTGGGACCCAGGCGCTGTGAAGCCACAGTGCTAGCCACGTGTGTTACCGTGCTGCCCAAGTCCTTTGAACCATGTTGAGTTTGCTGCCAGCATCCACCCCAAGTAGTGATAATTCATCATTTTCTACTATTTCGAAGTGCTGATGTCGCCATTCTGAACAATGAGACGGAAGGAGCCTCTTGTGGCTATGACATTGCCATTATAGTCAGTCACTCGACAGGTTGATTTCTTTATTTGTGGTTTACTGTGCTCTTGTCTTAAATCCTTTTCGGTTATTAAATTCACGTGTGCACCTGTCTCTAATTTAAACAGAATTTCAGACCCATTTATATCGATAGTACAGTCCACACTTGAATAATTTTGAAGAGCTGATATATCGGATTGTTATCACAGTCCAGAGCATTAACCCCCGTAATCGTATCGACCATGAAAGTATCTTTCAGTAATACTGGGAGGAATCATCATTATCCGTTTCCTTCATTCTGTATACTCCGAATCTTCCTATAATTGATGGACGATCTTTTAAATGTATTATCTGTTGAGGCTGTTGCAGAATGACACTGTGCTGCAAAGTGATTATATTTGCCACGATTGGAACATTGTTTGCTTTTTCCGGACAGTTTTATTTACTGTGGCCGTGGCCACAGCGTGCGCACATCTCCCCGCTCGTGATGTCACTTTCAAAATGGCCACCAGCCATTGTGTGCAGTTTTCTGTGCTGCGCCACAGCATTAATGGCAACGGCCACCTTTCCCGATTTTGCGCTTTTTTCATTTGCACAGAACTCCACATATTCAAAGAATGCTTGTTCACTCAGTGTAATTCTCTCAGCGCAGTGCTCTCAGTGCAGTACTCTAAGTGCAGTACTCGCAGTGTAATAATCTCAGTGTATACTGTCAGTGTAATTCTCAGTGTAATATTCTCAGTGCAAGACTCTCAGTGTAATACTCTCAGTGCAAGACTCTCAGTGTATACTCTCAGTGCAAGACTCTCAGTGTAATACTCTCAGTGCAAGACTCTCAGTGTATACTCTCTGTGCAGTACTCACCGTGTATATTCTCAGTGTATATTCTCACTGTAATAGACCCAATGTAATTCTCTCAGTGTAATTCTCTCAGTGCAAGACTCTCAGTGTATACTCTCTGTGCAGTACTCACCGTGTATACTCTCAGTGTAATACTCTCAGTGTAATACTCTCAGTGTAATACTCTCAGTGTAATACTCTCAGTGTAATAGACCCAGTGTAATACTCCCAGTGTAATACTCCCAGTGTAATACTCCCAGTGTAATACTCCCAGTGTAATACTCCCAGTGTAATACTCTCAGTGTAATACTCTCAGTGTAATAGACCCGGTGTAATAGACCCGGTGTAATAGACCCTGTGGTGTAATAGACCCTGTGGTGTAATAGACCCTGTGGTGTAATAGACCCTGTGGTGTAATAGACCCTGTGGTGTAATAGACCCTGTGGTGTAATAGACCCTGTGGTGTAATAGACCCTGTGGTGTAATAGACCCTGTGGTGGTGGAATACTCTCTGTGTAATACTCTTTGTGTAATACTCTCTGTGTAATACTCTCTGCGTAATACTCTCTGCGCAATACTCTCTGCGTAGTACTCTCTGCGCAGTACTCTCTGCGCAGTACTCCCAGCGCGATTCTCCCGGCGCGATTCTCCCGGCGCGATTCTCCCGGCGCGATTCTCCCGGCGCGATTCTCCCGGCGCGATTCTCCCGGCGCGATTCTCCCGGCGCGATACTCAGTGTAATAACCACAGTATAACACACTCAATGTAACACTCAGTGTAATTCTCTCAGTGTGATACTCTCAGTGCAGTACTGGATGAACTTTGGATCATCCGGGAGGCAGAGGGGGTGATAGAGAAGAGTTACAGGGAGGGAGCCACACCCAAGGTACAGGACAAGAGTAGCTGGGTTAGAGTCAGTGGAAAGAAAATGAGCGGGCAGACGTATACCATTTTGGATGCTGTTGGGGGGGGATGACCTACCGGGGGAAGGCCCTAGCAGCCATTTGATCCATTTCTTAAAGGTACTCTCACATGACACTTCCTATAATGAGGCGACCAGAACTGGACACAATATTCCAAGTGTTGTCTAACTAGAGTTTTATAAAGCTGCAGCAAAACCTCGCAACTCAATCCTCCTGTTCATGAAAGCCAACACACCATACGCCATCTTAACAACCCTATCAACCTGGGTGGCAGCTTTGAGGGATCTATGTACGTGGATCCCAAGATCCCTCTGTTCCGCCACACTTCCAAGAATCCTGCCTTTAACCCTGTATTCAGCATTCAAATTCGACCTTCCAAAATGAATCACTTCACCTTTATCAAGGTTAAACTCCATCTGCCACTTCTCAGCCCAGCTCTGCATCCTGTCAATGTCCTGATGTAACCTGCAACAACCCTCAACACTATCTACAACGCACCAACATTCATGTCATCGGCAAACTTACTAACCCACCCTTCCAATTCCTCATCCAAGTTCTTAGATAAAAACCACAAAGAGCAGAGGTCCCAGAACAGATCCTTGTGGTACACAACTGGTCATCGACCTCCAGGCGGAATACTTTCCATCCACTACCACTCGCTGTCTTCTTTCGGCCAGCCAATTCTGTATCCAGACAGCCAAATTTCCCTGTATCCCATGCCCCCTAACTTTCTGAATGAGTCTGCCATGGGGAACCTTATCAAATGCCTTACTGAAATCCATATACACCACATCCACTGCCCGACCTTCATCGATGTGTCTCATCGTATCCTCAAAGAATTCAAAGAAGAGACTTCCGGGAGCGGCTATGCAGAGCTAGGTCGCATATTCGGTAGCTCCCACTTGGAACGGACTTTTGGGCTCTTTTACAGGGCCCCCACGGCATTTGTTTGACATTTCCCGGTGTGGGAAGAAGACTGCAACATTCCCCTGACAGTGTCCCCCTGGAATGTTGTGTCTTTTGGCTACCAGACCCGGCAGAAACAGTAAAGGATTTGGCTTTGGCTGCAGGTTTAGACAAGGGCCTCTTCCAGCATGCAGGCGGGGGAAGGGCAAGCTTAAAGCTGCAATCTGACTTGACTCTATCAAAGGTGAATTCTAGCAGCAGAGGGAACAACTGTGAAAGGATCTACCAAGGCCATTGAAGAAGCAGGGACGAGGTTTCCGGTGGCGGCCATGGAGGAGTAGGTCGCGCATTCGGCAGCTCCCGTCTGGAACTGACTCTCAGACCTTTTTCAGGAGTTTCCATCGACTTTTTAAACGGACCAGAAGTGTAACGGCCAAAGGAGCGGCACTGGAGCAACGGGAGAAGTGAGGGAAAGAAAACAAAATGGCGGCGGCCAGGGACAAAGGGGAGCTGCAGGAGTTCATCAAGCGCTGCTTCGAGGAGATGCGCAAGGAGATGTTGGCGCCTATGCTTTCGGCAATTGAAGGACTCAGGATCACCCAGAAGGTCCACGAAGCTAAGATCCAGGAAGTACAGAAAAGAGTTAGTCAGACCGAGGACGAGCTCGTGGGCCTGGCGGTGAGAGTGGAGCAGAACGAGGCGCCACACAAGAGGTGGGCGGGAAGACTCGAAGATCTGGAGAACAGGTCGAGGAGAAAGAATCTGCGAATCCTGGGTCTCCCTGAGGGAGTGGAGGGGGCTGATGCCGGGGCATACGCGAGCACGATGCTCGAGGCGATGATGGGCACGAAGGCCCCTTCGAGGCCGCTGGAGTTGGACGGGGCACATCGGGTGCTGGCGAAGAAGCCCCAGGCAAATGAGCCGCCAAGGGCAATGGTGGTGAGGTTCCACCGGTTCACGGGCAGAGAGTGGGTCCTGAGATAGGCCAAGAAGGAGCGGAGCAGTAAGTGGGACAATGCAGAGATCCGAATATACCTGGACTGGAGCACGGAGGTTGCAAAGCGGAGAGCGGGTTTCAACCGGGCCAAAGCGGCGTTGTACCGGAAAGAAGTGAAATTCGGAATGCTGCAGCCAG
The DNA here is from genome assembly GCF_047496885.1 of Scyliorhinus torazame. Classification (NCBI taxonomy): domain Eukaryota; kingdom Metazoa; phylum Chordata; class Chondrichthyes; order Carcharhiniformes; family Scyliorhinidae; genus Scyliorhinus; species Scyliorhinus torazame. The sequence continues at coordinate 119,522 of NW_027308119.1, read as the reverse complement.
TGCGACTGTGGGTCACATACAAGGGCCAACACTATTACTTCTAAACGCCTGAAGAGGCGTGGACCTTTGTACAAGCCGAAAAGTTGGACTCTAACTGGGGGTTTGTGAGGGTGGGGGGGGGATGTTTTGGGGATTGATGTGTGATGGTTGTTGTATATAGGGGGTCAATCACGCGCAGGGAATGTTACATGGGCTGGGGGAGAGAGACAAGGCCGCGACAGGAGCTGCGCCAGAGGGGGCGGAGCGGGCTTTGGAAAGCGCGCGGTGTTTTCCCGCGCGCGGGAAGAAAGGCGGGAAGGGGAACGAAGGAATGCATATGGATTGGGAGACTCCCACGCGGGGAGGTCAATGGGACGGCGGGGGAAGCCGGGGTCAGCAGGTGTCAGCTGACTTACGGGAGTGACATGGGGGGAGCAAAAAAGCTAGACCGGGGTCTAGCGGGGGAGAGGGGAGGGGGGGAAGGGGGGGGGGGAAAGGGTTGCTGCTGTACTGGCCGAAAGGGAATGGGACACAGAAGAGGTGGTCGGGACGGGGATCCCCCCTCTGGGGGACTGGAGGGTGAGGGAGGCGTGGACACGGGACCGTCCCAGAAAAGGAGATGGCTAGTCGGCGGGGCGTGGGGGGGGGGGGGGGTGAGAGTCCCTCCAATCCGGCTGATAACGTGGAATGTGAGGGGCCTGAATGGGCCGGTGAAGAGGGCTCGAGTGTTTGCGCACTTAAAGGGACTGAAGGCGGACGTGGCCATGCTCCAAGAGACACACCTGAAGGTGGCGGACCAGGTCAGGCTAAGAAAGGGATGGGTAGGACAGGTATTCCACTCTGGACTGGACGCGAAGAATAGAGGGGTGGCAATATTGGTGGGAAAGCGGGTGTCATTTGAGGCCAAGACTATCGTAGCGGACAATGGAGGGCGATATGTAATGGTGAGCGGTAGGCTGCAAGGGACGTGGGTGGTGTTGGTAAACGTATACGCCCCGAACTGGGATGATGCCGGATTCATGAAGCGCATGTTGGGGCGCATTCCGGACCTGGAGATAGGAGGCCTGATAATGGGAGGGGACTTCAATACAGTGTTGGATCCAGCACTGGACCGCTCCAAATCAAGGACTGGAAAGAGGCCGGCGGCGGCCAATGTACTTAGGGGGTTTATGGATCAGATGGGGGAGTGGACCTGTAGCGCACAATGACTTACGAGAGACGAGAAGTGATGAAGTCGATCCAGGCTTTATTAAACGATGCTTGTCCCCAGCAGCTCAGCAACAGAATGAAGCTGCGGGGAGAAGCTCGGGTTCTTATACTCCGCCTTCAGGGCGGAGCCAGGAGTCGGCAGCCAACCAGGACCCGGGATCTGTCAGCCAATAGCATCTCGGCTTCACAGTCCCACATGACCCCTAATACATACCACCACAGGACCCATGGCGGTTTGCAAGGCCGCAGGCCAGGGAATTTTCTTTCCTCTCCCATGTACACAAAGCCTACTCCCGGATAGATTTCTTTGTTCTGGGTAGGGCGCTCAACCCGAGGGTGGAAGGGACGGAGTATTCGGCTATAGCCGTTTCGGACCATGCCCCGCACTGGATGGAACTGGAGCTGGGAGAGGAGAGGGACCAACGCCCGTTGTGGCGGCTGGATGTGGGACTGCTGGCGGACGAGGTGATGTGTGGGAAGGTGAAGGGGTGTATCGAAAGGTACTTGGAGGCCAACGACAATGGGGAGGTGCGGGTGGGGGTGGTATGGGAGGCGTTGAAGGCGGTGATCAGGGGAGAGCTAATTTCCATTAGGGCTCATAGGGAGAAGACAGAGGGTATGGAAAGGGAGAGGTTAGTGGGGGAGATTTTGAGAGTAGACAGGAGATACGCAGAGGCCCCGGAGGAAAGATTACTTGGGGAAAGACGACGGCTCCAGACGGAGTTTGACCTGTTGACCACAGGGAAGGCGGAGGCACAGTGGAGGAAAGCGCAGGGGGCGACCTACGAGTATGGGGAAAAGGCTAGTCGGATGCTGGCACACCAGCTCCGTAAGAGGATGGCAGCGAGGGAAATAGGGGGAGTCAAAGATGGAAGGGGAGCCACGGTTCGGAGTGCGACGAAAATAAACGAGGTATTCAAGGCCTTTTATGAAGAGCTGTACAGATCCCAGCCCCCAGCGGGGCAAGAGGGGATGAGACGATTCCTAGATCAGCTGAGATTCCCAAGGGTGGAGGAGCAAGAGGTGGCTGGTTTGGGGGCACCAATTGGGTTGGAGGAGCTGAGCAAGGGTTTGGGGAGCATGCAGGCGGGGAAGGCCCCGGGACCGGACGGATTCCCGGTGGAGTTCTACAGACCTGTTGGTCCCGCTACTGGTGAGGACCTTTAATGAGGCAAGAGAGGAGGGGACCCTGCCCCCGACAATGTCGGAAGCGACAATTTCTTTGATCCTAAAGCGGGACAAGGACCCACTGCAATGTGGATCGTACAGGCAGACCTCGCTCCTCAATGTGGATGCAAAGTTGCTGGCAAAAGTGCTGGCCACGAGGATCGAGGACTGTGTTCCGGGGGTAATCCACGAGGACCAGATGGGATTTGTAAAGGGCAGGCAACTAAACACCAATGTGCGGCGGCTCTTAAATGTGATAATGATGCCATCGGAGGAGGGAGAGGCGGAGATAGTGGCAGCTATGGACGCGGAGAAGGCCTATGACCGAGTAGAGTGGGAGTACCTCTGGGAGGTGCTGCGTAGGTTTGGGTTCGGGGTAGGGTTTATCAATTGGGTTAAGCTCCTTTACAGAGCCCCGATGGCGAGTGTAATGACGGACCGGCGAAGGTCGGAGTACTTTCGACTGTACCGAGGGACGAGGCAGGGGTGCCCCCTGTCCCCCCTGTTGTTCGCATTGGCGATCAAACCATTGGCCATGTCATTGAGGGAGTCTAATAAATGGAGGGGGGTGGTCTGAGGGGGAGAAGAGCATCGGGTGTCGCTATATGCGGATGACCTGTTGCTGTACGTGGCGGATCCAATGGAGGGGATGGTGGAGGTCATGCAGAGACTCTAAGGGAGTTTGGGGACTTTTTGGGCTATAAGCTCAATGTAGGGAAGAGTGAGCTCTTTGTATTACAGGCAGGGGACCAAGAAAGAGGGATAGGGGACCTACCGCTGAGGAGGGCGGAGGGGAGCTTTCGGTATCTGGGGATCCAGATAGCCAGGAGTTGGGGGACCCTACATAAACTGAATCTGACGAGGTTGGTGGAGCAAATGGAGGAGGATTTCAAAAGATGGGACATGTTACCGCTCTCGCTGGTGGGTAGAGTGCAGTCGGTCAAAATGGTGGTCCTTCCAAGGTTTCTGTTTGTGTTTCAGTGCCTTCCCATCGTGATCACTAAGGCCTTTTTTAAGAGAGTAGGCAGGAGTATTATGGGGTTTGTGTGGGCGAATAAGACCCCGAGAGTAAGGAGAGGGTTCCTGGAACGCAGTAGGGACCGAGGAGGGTTGGCGCTGCCAAACCTGGGGAGCTACTACTGGGCAGCAAATGTGGCGATGATCCGCAAGTGGGTTATGGAGGGGGAGGGGGCGGCATGGAAGAGGATGGAGATAGTGTCCTGTAAAGGAACGAGCCTGGGGGTGTTGGTGACGGCACCGCTGCCGCTCTCGCCGACAAAGTATACCACGAGCCCGGTGGTGGCGGCAACGCTAAGGATCTGGGGCCAGTGGAGACGGCACCGGGGTGCAATGGGAGCATCGGTGTGGTCCCCGATCAGGGGTAACCACCGGTTTGTCCCGGGGAAGATGGACGGGGGGTTCCAGAGCTGGCATCGGGCGGGGATTGGAAGAATGGGGGACCTGTTCATCGACGGGACGTTTGCGAGCCTCGGGGCACTGGAGGAGAAATTCGAGTTACCCCCGGGAAATGCCTTTAGATATATGCAGGTGAGGGCTTTTGTGAGGCGACAGGTGAGGGAATTCCCGTTGCTCCCGGCACAAGAAGTTCAAGATAGGGTGATCTCGGGTGTATGGGTCGGGGAGGGCAAGGTGTCGGAAATACACCAGGAGTTGAAAGAAGAGGGGGAAGCGCTGGAAGAAGAGTTGAAGGGTAAAAGGGAGGAGGAGCTGGGGGAGGAGATAGAGGAAGGTCTGTGGGCTGATGCCCTAGGTAGGGTTAATTCCTCCTCCTCGTGTGCCAGGCTCAGCCTGATACAATTTAAGGTGGTCCACAGAGCGCACTTGACGGGGGCGAGGTTGAGTAGGTTCTTTGGGGTGGAGGACAGATGTGGAAGGTGTTCAGCGAGTCCGGCGAACCATGTCCATATGTTTTGGTCATGCCCGGCACTGGAGGCGTTCTGGAGAGGAGTGGCGGGAGCAATATCTCAGGTGGTGAAAGTCCGGGTCAAGCCAAGCTGGGGGCTAGCAATATTTGGAGCAGTGGACGAACCGGGAGTGCAGGAGGCGAAAGAGGCCGGCATTCTGGCCTTTGCGTCCCTAGTAGCCCGGCGAAGGATCTTGCTAATGTGGAAGGAGGCGAAGCCCCCCAGCCTGGAGGCCTGGATAAATGATATGGCTGGGTTCATAAAGTTGGAGAGGATTAAGTTCGCCTTGAGGGTCTGCGCAGGGGTTCTACAGGCGGTGGCAACCGTTCCTAGACTATCTTGCGGAGCGTTAGAGGAAGGTCGGTCAGCAGCAGCAGCAGCAGCAACCTTGGGAGGGGGGGAAACGTCCTGGGAGGGGGGGGAAGGGGGGACTGCCTGGGAGGGTGGATGAGCAAGAGATAACATGAAGGGTTGGGGAAACTGGCACGTACGGGTGAGGGCCAGTTTACAAAGCTGTGTAAATATATCATTTTGCCATGTATATATCTTGCTCTGCGCGATTTCTCGTTTTTTTTGTTACGAGGAGGGGGGGTTATTGTTTGTAAGGGAGAAAAATTGTGTTAAAAAACTTTAATAAATATATTTTTTTAAAAAAAATAATTCAAAGAAAAGGCTTGTGAGGCATGACCTGCCCTTCACAAAGCCATGCTGACTATCTTTAATCAAACTATGTTTTTCTAAATAATCATAAATCCGATCTCTCAGAATCCTTTCCAATATTTTGCTCACCACAGACGTAAGACTGATGGGTCTGTAATTCCCAGGGATTTCCCTATTCCCTTTCTTGAACAGGGGAACATTCGCCTCCCTCCAACCATCCGGTACTACTCCAGTGGAGAGTGAGGACGCAAAGATCATCGCCAACGGCGCAGCAATCTCCTCCCTCACTTCCCGTAGTACCCTTGGGTATATCCCGTCAGGCCCAGGGGACTTATCTCTCCTGCTGCTTTTCAAAATTTCCAGCACATCCTCCTTCTTAATATCAACCTGTTCGAGTCTATTAACCTGGTTCACACTGTTCTCATGAGCAACAAGGTCCCTCTCTCTCGTGATTACTGAAGCAAAGTATTCACTTAGGGCCTCCCCCATCTCCTCAGACTCTAAGCACAAGTTCCCTCCACTATCCCTGATCGGCCCTACTCTCACTCTGATCATCCTCTTATTTCTCACATAAGTGTCAAACGCCTTGGGGTTTTCCCTAATCCTCCCAGCCAGGGCTTTTTCATGGCCCCTTCTAGCTCTCCTCAGTCCATTTTTGAGTTCCTTCCTGGCTACCTTGTAACCCTCAGAGCCGAGTCAGATCCCTGCTTCCTCAACCTTATGTAAGCTTCCTTCTTCCTCTTGACTAGAAGCTCCACTTCTCTTGTTATCCAAGGCTCCTTCACTTCCCATTCCTTCCTCGTCTCAGTGGGACAAAACTATTCAGCACTCGCAGCAAGTGCTCCTTAAACAACCCCCACATTTCCCCAAGAACAATTGTTCCCACTTTATGCTCCTCAGCTCCTGTCAAATAGCAGTATAATCTCCCCTCCCCCAATTAAATACCTTCCCATACTGTCTGTTCCTATCCCTCTCCATGACTATGGTAAAGGCCAAGGAGTTGTGGTCACTGTCACTGAAATGCTCTCCCACCGAGACATCTGACACCTGACCTGGTTCGTTGCCGAGCATCATGTCCAATATGGCCTCCCCCCTAGTCGGCCTATCTACATATTGAGTCAGGAATCCATCCCGTACACACCGGACAAAATCTGCTCCATCCAAACCATTTGCACTAAGGAGGCTCCAGTCAATATTAGGGAAGTTGAAGTCACCCATGACAACAACTCTGTTACTTCTGCACTTTTCCAAGATCTGCCGCCCAATCTGTTCCTCAACCTCTCTCCTCTGGTTCCCGTTCCCCTGCCAAACTAGTTTAAACCCTCCCGAAGAGCTCTAGCAAACCTCCCACCCAGGATATTGGTGCTCCTCCAGTTTAGGTGCAATCCCTCCTTCATGTACAGGTCCCACCTTCCCCAGAAGGTATCCCAATGATCCACAGATCTGAAGCCTTCCTTCCTGCACCAGCCCTGTAGCCACGTGTTCAGCTGCACTCGCTCTCTGTTCCTTGCCTCACTTGCACGGTAGCAATCCTGAGATCACTCCTCTGCTTGTCCTGCTCTTTAGTTTCCAACCTAACTCCCTGAAATCACATTTTAGATCCTCATCCCTTTTCTTAGCTGTGTCGTTGGTGCCTATGTGGACCACGACTTCTGGTTGCTCCCCCTCCCCCTTAAGAATCCTGTAGACTCGATCCGGGACATCCCTGGCCCTGGCACCCGGGAGGCAACATACTTTCTGGGAGTCTTGTTCGCGACCACAGAATCTCCTATCCATTCCCCTAACCATTGAGTCTCCTCTCACTGTTGCTTTTATATTCGCCCCCCCTTCCCTTCTGAGCCCCAGAGCCAGACTCAGAGCCAACACACACAAAAACAAAAACACACACACAAAAACAAAAACACACACACACACTCAAAAACAAAAACACACACAAAAATAAGAACACACACACAAAAACAAAAACACACAAAAACAAAACCACACACACAAACAAACACACACACACAAAAACACACACAAAAACAAAAAACACACACACAGAAAAACAAAAACACAAACAAAAACAAAAACACACGCACAGAAAAACAAAAACAAACAGCAAAAACAAAAAACACACACACACACAAAAAGACACACACACAAAAACAAAAAACACACGCACAAAAACAGTATGTAGATTGTCCGACCAGAGGAGGGGCAATATTGGATTTAGTACTTGGTAATGAACCAGGGCAAGTGATAGATTTGTTAGTGGGGGAGCATTTTGGAGATAGTGACCACAATTCTGTGACTTTCACTTTAGTAATGGAGAGGGATAGGTATGTGCAACAGGGCAAGGTTTACAATTGGGGGAAGGGTAAATACGATGTTGTCAGACAAGAATTGAAGTGCATAAGTTGGGAACATAGGCTGGCAGGGAAGGACACAACACACACAAAAACAAAAACACACACGCACAGAAAAACAAAAACACACACAAAAACGAAAGCTCAAACACACACACAAAAAAACAAAAACACACACGAAAACAAAAACACACACACAGAAAAACAAAAACACACACAAAAACAAAAGCTCAAACACACACACACAAAAAGAAAAAACACAAATACACACAAAAACACAAACACACACAAAAACAAACACACACACAAAACAAAAACACACACAAAAACAAACACACGCACAAAAACAAACACACACACACAAAAACAAAAACACACACAAAAACAAACAAACACGCACACAAAAACAAAAACACAAACAAAAACAAACACACACACAGAAAAACAAAAACACACACAAAAACAAACACACACAAAAACAAATACACACACAAAAACAAAAACACACACACACAAAAACAAACACACACACAAAAACAAACACACACAAAAACACACACAATAACAAATACACACACAAAAACAAAAAACACACACAAAAACAAAAACAAACACACAAAAACAAACAGACACACAGAAAAACAAAAACACAAACATAAACAAAAACAAAAACACACGCAAAAAACAAAAAACACACACACACACAAAAACACACACACACAAAAACAAAACACACACACACACAGAAAAACAAAAACACACACAAAAACAAAAACACACACACCCACAAAAGCACACACACCCACAAAAACATAAACACACACAAAAACAAAAACACACACGCACAGAAAAACAAAAACACACACAAAAACAAAAGCTCAAACACACACACAAAAACAAAAACACACACAAAAACAAATACACACACAAAAACAAAAAACACACAAAATGAAAAAACACAAACACACACAAAAACACACACACAAAAACAAACACAAACACAAAACAAAAACACACACAAAAACAAACACACGCACAAAAACAAACACACACACACAAAAACAAAAACACACACAGAAACAAAACACACACACACAGAAAAACAAAAACACACACAAAAACAAAAGCTCAAACACACACACAAAGAAAAAACACAAACACACACAAAAACACACATACAAAAACAAACACACACACAAAAACAAAAACACACACAAAAACACACACGCACAGAAAAACAAAAACACACACAAAAACAAAAGCTCAAACACACACACACACAAAAAAACAAAAACAAACACACACACAAAAACAAAAACACACACAAAAACAAAAACACAAACACACACACAAAAACAAAAACTCACACACACACTCAAAAACAAAAACACACACAAAAATAAAAACACACACACAAAAACAAAAACACACAAAAACAAAACCACACACACATAAAAACAAACACACACACACAAAAACACACACAAAAACAAAAAACACACACAGAAAAACAAAAACACACACAAAAACAAAAGCTCAAACAAACACACATAAAAACAAAAACACACACAAAAACAAACACACACACAAAATCAAATACACACACAAAAACAAAAAACACACACACACACAAAAAGACACACACACAAAAACAAACACACACACACAAAAACAAAAACACACACACACACTCAAAAACAAAAACACACACAAAAACAAAAACACACACGCACAGAAAAACAAAAACACACACAAAAACAAAAGCTCAAACACACACACACACAAAAAAACAAAAACAAACACAAAAACAAACACACACACAAAAACAAAAACACACACAAAAACAAAAACACAAACACACACACAAAAACAAAAACTCACACACACACTCAAAACAAAAACACACACAAAAATAAAAACACACACACAAAAGCAAAAACACACAAAAACAAAACCACACACACATAAAAACAAACACACACACACAAAAACACACACAAAAACAAAAAACACACACAGAAAAACAAAAACACACACAAAAACAAAAGCTCAAACAAACACACATAAAAACAAAAACACACACAAAAACAAACACACACACAAAATCAAATACACACACAAAAACAAAAAACACACACACACACAAAAAGACACACACACAAAAACAAACACACACACACAAAAACAAAAACACACACACACACTCAAAAACAAAAACACACACAAAAATAAAAACACACACACAAAAACAAAAACACACAAAAACAAAACCACACACACATAAAAACAAACACACACACACAAAAACAAAAACAAAAACAAAAAACACACACAGAAAAACAAAAACACAAACAAAAACAAAAACACACGCACAGAAAAACAAAAACACACACAAAAACAAAAGCTCAAACAAACACACATAAAAACAAAAAGACACACAAAAACAAACACACACAAAAACAAATACACACACAAAAACAAAAAACACACACACACACAAAAAGACACACACACAAAAACAAACACACACACACAAAAACAAAAACACACACAAAAACAAAAACACACACGCACAGAAAAACAAAAACACACACAAAAACAAAAGCTCAAACACACACAAAAAAACAAAAACAAACACAAAAACAAACACACACACAAAAACAAACAGACACACACAAAAACAAAAACACACACACACAAAAAAACAAAAACAAACACAAAAACACACACAAAAACAAAAACACAAACGCACACACAAAACGAAAAACACACACAAAAACAAAAACACACACACACAGAAAAACGAAAACACACACGAAAACAAAAAAACACACAAAAACTAAAACACACACAAAAACACACACACAAAAACAAAAACACACACACACACTCAAAAACAAAAACACACACAAAAATAAAAACACACACACAAAAACAAAAACACACAAAAACAAAACCACACACACACAAACAAACACACACACACAAAAACACACACAAAAACAAAAAACACACACACAGAAAAACAAAAACACAAACAAAAACAAAAACACACGCACAGAAAAACAAAAACACACACAAAAACAAAAGCTCAAACAAACAAACACAAAAACAAAAACACACACAAAAACAAACACACACACAAAAACAAATACACACACAAAAACAAAAAACACACACACACACAAAAAGACACACACACAAAAACAAAAAACACACGCACAAAAACAGTATGTAGATTGTCCGACCAGAGGAGGGGCAATATTGGATTTAGTACTTGGTAATGAACCGGGGCAAGTGATAGATTTGTTAGTGGGGGAGCATTTTGGAGATAGTGACCACAATTCTGTGACTTTCACTTTAGTAATGGAGAGGGATAGGTATGTGCAACAGGGCAAGGTTTACAATTGGGGGAAGGGTAAATACGATGTTGTCAGACAAGAATTGAAGTGCATAAGTTGGGAACATAGGCTGGCAGGGAAGGACACAAGTGAAATGTGGAACTTGTTCAAGGAACAGGTGCTACGTGTCCTTGATATGTATGTCCCTGTCAGGCAGGGAAGAGATGGTCGAGTGAGGGAACCATGGTTGACAAGAGAGGTTGAATGTCTTGTTAAGAGGAAAAAGGAGACTTATGTAAGGCTGAGGAAACAAGGTTCAGACAGGGCATTGGAGGGATACAAGATAGCCAGGAGGGAACTGAAGAAAGGGAATAGGAGAGCTAAGAGAGGGCATGAACAATCTTTGGCGGGTAGGATCAAGGAAAACCCCAAGGCCTTTTACACATATGTGAGAAATATGAGAATGACTAGAGCGAGGGTAGGTCCGATCAAGGACAGTAGCGGGAGATTGTGTATTGAGTCTGAAGAGATAGGAGAGGTCTTGAACGAGTACTTTTCTTCTGTATTTACAAATGAGAGGGGCCATATTGTTGGAGAGGACAGTGTGAAACAGATTGGTAAGCTCGAGGAAATACTTGTTAGGAAGGAAGATGTGTTGGGCATTTTGAAAAACTTGAGGATAGACAAGTCCCCCGGGCCTGACGGGATATATCCAAGGATTCTATGGGAAGCAAGAGATGAAATTGCAGAGCCGTTGGCAATTATCTTTTCGTCCTCACTGTCAACAGGGGTGGTACCAGGGGATTGGAGAGTGGTGAAGGTCGTGCCCCTGTTCAAAAAAGGGACTAGGGATAACCCTGGGAATTACAGGCCAGTTAGTCTTACTTCGGTGGTAGGCAAAGTAATGGAAAGGGCACTGAAGGATAGGATTTCTGAGCATCTGGAAAGACACTGCTTGATTAGGGATAGTCAGCATGGATTTGTGAGGGGTAGGTCTTGCCTTACAAGTCTTATTGAATTCTTTGAGGAGGTGACCAAGCATGTGGATGAAGGTAAAGCAGTGGATGTAGTGTACATGGATTTTAGTAAGGCATTTGATAAGGTTCCCCATGGTAGGCTTATGCAGAAAGTAAGGAGGCATGGGATAATGGGAAATTTGGCCAGTTGGATAACGAACTGGCTAACCGATAGAAGTCAGAGAGTGGTGGTGGATGGCAAATATTCAGCCTGGATCCCAGTTACCAGTGGCGTACCTCAGGGATCAGTTCTGGGTCCTCTGCTGTTTGTGATTTTCATTAATGACTTGGATGAGGGAGTTGAAGGGTGGGTCAGTAAATTTGCAGACTATACGAAGATTGGTGGAGTTGTGGATAGTAAGGAGGGCTGTTGTCGGCTGCAAAGAGACATAGATAGGATGCAGAGCTGGGCTGAGAAGTGGCAGATGGAGTTTAACCCTGAAAAGTGTGAGGTTGTCCATTTTGGAAGGACAAATATGAATGCGGAATACAGGGTTAACGGTAGAGTTCTTGGCAATGTGGAGGAGCAGAGAGATCTTGGGGTCTATGTTCATACATCTTTGAAAGTTGCCACTCAAGTGGATAGAGCTGTGAAGAAGGCCTATGGTGTGCTCGCGTTCATTAACAGAGGGATTGAATTTAAGAGCTGTGAGATGATGATGCAGCTGTACAAAACTTTGGTAAGGCCACATTTGGAGTACTGTGTACAGTTCTGGTCGCCTCATTTTAGGAAGGATGTGGAAGCTTTGGAAAAGGTGCGAAGAAGATTTACCAGGATGTTGCCTGGAATGGAGAGTAGGTCTTGCGAGGAAAGGTTGAGGGTGCTAGGCCTTTTCTCATTAGAACGGAGAAGGATGAGGGGCGACTTGATAGAGGTTTATAAGATGATCAGTGGAATAGATAGAGTAGACAGTCAGAGACTTTTTCCCCGGGTGGAACAAACCATTACAAGGGGACATAAATTTAAGGTGGAAGATATAGGAGGGATATCAGAGGTAGGTTCTTTACCCAGAGAGCAGTGGGGGCATGGAATGCACTGCCTGTGGAAGTAGTTGAGTTGGAAACATTAGGGACCTTCAAGCAGTTATTGGATAGGTACATAGATTACGGTAAAATGATATAGTGTAGATTTATTTGTTCTTAAGGGCAGCACGGTAGCATTGTGGATAGCACAATTGCTTCACAGCTCCAGGGTCCCAGGTTCGATCCGGCTTGGGTCACTGTCCGTGCGGAGTCTGCACATCCTCCCCGTGTCTGCGTGGGTTTCCTCTGGGTGCTCCGGTTTCCTCCCACAGTCCAAAGATGTGCAGGTTAGGTGGATTGGCGAATGATAAATTGCCCTTAATGTCCAAAATTGCCCTTGGTGTTGGGTGGAGGTGTTGAGTTTGGGTAGGGTGCTCTTTCCAAGAGCCGGTGCAGACTCAAAGGGCCGAATGGCCTCCTTCTGCACTGAAAATTCAATGATAATCTATGATTAATCTAGGACAAAGGTTCGGCACAACATCGTGGGCCGAAGGGCCTGTTCTGTGCTGTATTTTCTATGTTCTATGTTCTATGTACCGCCACTGTCTGCCATGATGCTCAACGCCTCGAACGACACTCTCTTCCCCACCAAAATCGCCACTCCCGATATTTTGCATCCAAACCCGAATGAAACACCTGCCCTACCCATCCCTTTCTCAACCTTACCTGATCCGCCACCTTCGGGTGCGTCTCCTGAAGCATGGCCACATCCGCCTTCAGCCCCTTCAGGTGCACGAACACCCGGGCCCGCTTGACCGGCCCATTCAGTCCCCTTACATTCCAGGTTATCAGCCGGATCAGGGGGCTCCTCACCCCTCTCCCCCGCCGACTAGCTGTAGCCCTTCCTGGGCCAGCCACATGCCCGTGCCCCCCACACGGCATGTTCCCTACATCGACAGACCCCCCCCCCCCCGCCCCGACCTCCTCGACCAACTCCAGCTCCCCCTTGGCCATTCCAGCAGCAACCCGGTCCTCCCCCCCCCCCACCCCGCCCCCCCCAACCCCACCCAACTAGGTCCCCCCCTAGCTGCATTGTTTCCCCCATTGCACTCCCGTAAGTCTGCTGACCCCGGCCACTCCCGCTGCTCCATCGACACCCCCCAGTGTGGAACCTCCCCTCCCCCCACTTGTCCACCAGCAGGATCTCATCCATTCCACTCCCAGCGCAGGAGAAAAAGCCCGCGCTTCCCAGCTCCGGCCCTGCCCCTTCAGCCCTAAACGCGGGAAAAAGCCCGCGCTTTTCACTCGGCTGGCCCTGCCTCCCCTGGCGCAGCTCCCTTTCCAGGCCCAGTCCCACTATCCCCGACTCAGGCCTCCCCCCCCCCCCCCCCCCGCGGGGCCCCATCTCCCCTACCGACCATCCACCCCCCAAGCACACTCCTTATTTTATATTGTCTCTCCATGTTCTTCTTACCAAAATGCATCAACTCCCATGTCTCCACATTGAACTTCATCTGCTGCCTATCTGCCCACTTTATCAACTTGCCCTGTGTGCTTTAAGGCTCGACTCTGTCCTCTTCATAGTTTACAATACTGCCAGGCTTTGTGCTATCCGTAAGCTTTGACAAGCAGCCCCATTGGGTAATGAGAAACAGCCATGACCACCCATGTCTCTGCCACTGCCGCCTTCTCAGTAGCGGCACAAGTTTCCATGAGGGCTGCAGAAGCAAAATGGACCCGTTTCCCGTCATCGTCCTTTCACAGCTGGATGACACCAGGAAGCATCAGCAGCGGCGACAATGGGCAAAGTGGGGTCATAGTGCGCCTGGACATCCGAGGAGACTAGTCAAAGTTTAATGGATTGAAAGGCCATGAGTTGTTTCACACCCCAGAACCATTGTTGGCCTCTCTGCAGGATATTGCTTAAGGGTTCCATGAGCGTGGCCAAACTGGAAATCAGCCTTTCCACATAGTTTCCCATCCCCCCAAAATGTTGAATGTCGGTGATGGAATTCAATTGGGGAAACTCATCAATGGTCTTTGTATCCTGTGGATCGACCTTGACACCATGCCGTTGGGTGAATTGTATCCTGGTGCTGGCGAACTCACACTTGCTGTTCCGCATGAGGCCCACTTCCTGGATAGCCTCTCTTATCCAATGGTCATGTTGCGGCTCTGAAAGAACCATGTGCCAGGATGTTGACCAGGTGGCGGTAATCCCTTTGCCTTCAAGAACTTTCGACAGTACAAGCTGGAATGCCTCAAGGGCAGGCGAAATGCCGGAAGGGAAGTGGGTAAAGAAACGCCTCGAATGTTATGTGTGGTTCAGATCCTAGGATGGTTGGCGTAATATTCATAAAGACCACAATTCACTTTTATATTAAACAAAGCTAAAGATTTATCTACACTACTTAATTGAAATCAACTCTTACTTCTATATAATAAATAATTGACAACACATATACAATCCACACTCATCTACCACTAATCTCAACACTAATACAATAACTATGATTTGCTCCCACTCACACTAGCTTTCTTAGAGTCTGTCTTCGAACCTTCTCCTCAACCCTCTCCCAGAAGGCT
Organism: Scyliorhinus torazame; assembly: GCF_047496885.1. Lineage (NCBI taxonomy): Eukaryota > Metazoa > Chordata > Chondrichthyes > Carcharhiniformes > Scyliorhinidae > Scyliorhinus > Scyliorhinus torazame. Next base: position 104,328 of record NW_027308119.1, on the reverse strand, counting down.
TGGCATCGATGATTTATATAGTTCTGCACCCAGCTCCCTCTAATGGTTGATTCGGACATAACATTAACCCTTACAGTTTTGTACATTTCTCATAATGTCACATCCTCCTTTCTTTGAGAAAAAGGTTATAAATTCTGTTTGTAAGATTTTTTTGAATATAACATTAGAGAATTCATTATTTTTTTTTTTACATTCAATAGCAAAAGCTAAATGTCATATCACAGCAGTGATTACGGAATACTAGTTGTTAACGTGTCATTATAAATTCAGCGTATTCGGCAGTTTTCTTGTTATCGGCGATCTTCTTGGTGTTCTTGTTGAAGTGTTCAAATCGTCTTCCATGTTTTCTGGATTTCTTGTTGGCAATGAAGGATTTGAAAAGTCAATGTTGTGGAATATGGCATCCGGAGCGACAATGCTCGGAGTTTGAAATGGAACGTAGTAGTTCTTTATCTTCAATAATGCTCTTCGATTCCTTCGAAACATTGTGTCGTGTTCAGTTTGCACTGGTGCGATCTCTCGTAATACATGTGACCATCCACCATCAGGATTCTGTACTCTGACATAATCTCCTTCTTGTAACGGCGGTAAAGGTTCTAAACGCCTGTTGTAGTAGGCTTGTTGTTTTCTACTTTTGTAACCTTATTCTGTCATGAAGCAGTTGTTCAGCCATATTTGGAATTGTGATTTTTGGTAGAGTCGTATGAATTTTTCTTCCCATCAACATCTGGGCGGGGGCAAACCTGATGACAATGGAGTAGCTCTGTGTGTCAACAGTGCTAAAGAGCAATCTTTGTTGTCATCTAGTGCTTTGCTGAATAGCTTCCTTAACTATTCCGACACCTTTCTCAGCTTTTCCGTTTGATTGGGGGCACAATGGACTTGATGTTATACGGTGGAAATTATAACTTTCCGCAAATTGTGACCATTCCCAGCCGGTAAAACAAGGACCATTGTTGGAAATAACGTTCAATGGAAGTCCATGTCGGGCAAATACAGCAGATTTTGCTGCTCTGATTACTGATCGAGTTGTTGAATGCGTGAGTGTAATAACCTCAGGATAGTTTGAATGGTAGTCAATAATGACTAAATAATCATGTCCTATAAAATAGAATAGGTCCATTCCAACTTTCAGCCATGGATAAGTGGCTACTTCATTTTCTTCAAAGCTTGTTTACATTGTGCAGATTGATGCCTTGACAAATGCTGCCTTCCTGCACATATGGTCCACATCCTTGTTGATCCCAGGCCAGTGCACAGATTGCCTTGCTTGTCTGAGACATTTTTCAATTCCTTGATGCCCTTCATGTATCTGTTCCAAGATGTATTTCCGTTGGCAGGAGGAAATGACTATTCTGTCTCCTTTAAGTAGGAATCCGTTAATCACAGTGAAGACATCTTTGACACTACGAAAACTGGAACAACAACCATTGGGCCATTCTTCTTTCAGGTATGGGATTACCCTTTGGAGTGTTGAGTCCTTCTCTGTCCTTCTCGTATTAGATGTCGCTTGTTGTCAGACACTCGTAGCATTTCTGCAATAAATGAAGCTTGTGCTTCCACAATGTGTACTATTTCTGAAGCCCTGGTATCAACATTATTTGTAGCTCTTGATAAAAATTTGTTCAATTTCACCTTTAAGCGTGACATTTCAATTATTGGTTGTGTGGATCATAGATACATAGATACATAGAACATACAGTGCAGAAGGAGGCCATTCGGTCCACCAACCCACTTAAGCCCTCACTTCCACCCTATCCCCATAACCCAATAACCCTTCCTAACATTTTTGGACACTAAGGGCAATTTTTAGCATGGCCAATCCACCTAACCTGCACGTCTTTGGACTGTGGGTGGAAACCGGAGCACCCGGAGGAAACCCAAGCAGACACGGGGAAACCTTGCAGAGTCCTTACAGACAGTGACCCAGCGGGGAATCGAACCTGGGACCCAGGCGCTGTGAAGCCACAGTGCTAGCCACGTGTGTTACCGTGCTGCCCAAGTCCTTTGAACCATGTTGAGTTTGCTGCCAGCATCCACCCCAAGTAGTGATAATTCATCATTTTCTACAATTTCGAAGTGCTGATGTCGCCATTCTGAACAATGAGACGGAAGGAGCCTCTTGTGGCTATGACATTGCCATTATAGTCAGTCACTCGACAGGTTGATTTCTTTATTTGTGGTTTACTGTGCTCTTGTCTTAAATCCTTTTCGGTTATTAAATTCACGTGTGCACCTGTCTCTAATTTAAACAGAATTTCAGACCCATTTATATCGATAGTACAGTCCACACTTGAATAATTTTGAAGAGCTGATATATCGGATTGTTATCACAGTCCAGAGCATTAACCCCCGTAATCGTATCGACCATGAAAGTATCTTTCAGTAATACTGGGAGGAATCATCATTATCCGTTTCCTTCATTCTGTATACTCCGAATCTTCCTATAATTGATGGACGATCTTTTAAATGTATTATCTGTTGAGGCTGTTGCAGAATGACACTGTGCTGCAAAGTGATTATATTTGCCACGATTGGAACATTGTTTGCTTTTTGCCGGACAGTTTTATTTACTGTGGCCGTGGCCACAGCGTGCGCACATCTCCCCGCTCGTGATGTCACTTTCAAAATGGCCACCAGCCATTGTGTGCAGTTTTCTATGCTGCGCTACAGCATTAATGGCAACGGCCACCTTTCCCGATTTTGCGCTTTTTTCATTTGCACAGAACTCCACATATTCAAAGAATGCTTGTTCACTCAGTGTAATTCTCTCAGCGCAGTGCTCTCAGTGCAGTACTCTAAGTGCAGTACTCGCAGTGTAATAATCTCAGTGTATACTGTCAGTGTAATTCTCAGTGTAATATTCTCAGTGCAAGACTCTCAGTGTAATACTCTCAGTGCAAGACTCTCAGTGTATACTCTCAGTGCAAGACTCTCAGTGTAATACTCTCAGTGCAAGACTCTCAGTGTATACTCTCTGTGCAGTACTCACCGTGTATATTCTCAGTGTATATTCTCACTGTAATAGACCCAATGTAATTCTCTCAGTGTAATTCTCTCAGTGCAAGACTCTCAGTGTATACTCTCTGTGCAGTACTCACCGTGTATACTCTCAGTGTAATACTCTCAGTGTAATACTCTCAGTGTAATACTCTCAGTGTAATACTCTCAGTGTAATAGACCCAGTGTAATACTCCCAGTGTAATACTCCCAGTGTAATACTCCCAGTGTAATACTCCCAGTGTAATACTCCCAGTGTAATACTCTCAGTGTAATACTCTCAGTGTAATAGACCCGGTGTAATAGACCCTGTGGTGTAATAGACCCTGTGGTGTAATAGACCCTGTGGTGTAATAGACCCTGTGGTGTAATAGACCCTGTGGTGTAATAGACCCTGTGGTGTAATAGACCCTGTGGTGTAATAGACCCTGTGGTGTAATAGACCCTGTGGTGGTGGAATACTCTCTGTGTAATACTCTCTGTGTAATACTCTCTGTGTAATACTCTCTGCGTAATACTCTCTGCGCAATACTCTCTGCGTAGTACTCTCTGCGCAGTACTCTCTGCGCAGTACTCCCGGCGCGATTCTCCCGGCGCGATTCTCCGGGCGCGATTCTCCCGGCGCGATTCTCCCGGCGCGATTCTCCCGGCGCGATTCTCCCGGCGCGATTCTCCCGGCGCGATTCTCCCGACGCGATTCTCCCGGGGCGATTCTCCCGGCGCGATTCTCCCGGCGCGATTCTCCCGGCGCGATTCTCCCGGCGCGATACTCAGTGTAATAACCACAGTATAACACACTCAATGTAACACTCAGTGTAATTCTCTCAGTGTGATACTCTCAGTGCAGTACTGGATGAACTTTGGATCATCCGGGAGGCAGAGGGGGTGATAGAGAAGAGTTACAGGGAGGGAGCCACACCCAAGGTACAGGACAAGAGTAGCTGGGTTAGAGTCAGTGGAAAGAAAATGAGCGGGCAGACGTATACCATTTTGGATGCTGTTGGGGGGGATGACCTACCGGGGGAAGGCCCTAGCAGCCATTTGATCCATTTCTTAAAGGTACTCTCACATGACACTTCCTATAATGAGGCGACCAGAACTGGACACAATATTCCAAGTGTTGTCTAACTAGAGTTTTATAAAGCTGCAGCAAAACCTCGCAACTCAATCCTCCTGTTCATGAAAGCCAACACACCATACGCCATCTTAACAACCCTATCAACCTGGGTGGCAGCTTTGAGGGATCTATGTACGTGGACCCCAAGATCCCTCTGTTCCGCCACACTTCCAAGAATCCTGCCTTTAACCCTGTATTCAGCATTCAAATTCGACCTTCCAAAATGAATCACTTCACCTTTATCAAGGTTAAACTCCATCTGCCGCTTCTCAGCCCAGCTCTGCATCCTGTCAATGTCCTGATTTAACCTGCAACAACCCTCAACACTATCTACAACGCACCAACATTCATGTCATCGGCAAACTTACTAACCCACCCTTCCAATTCCTCATCCAAGTTCTTAGATAAAAACCACAAAGAGCAGAGGTCCCAGAACAGATCCTTGTGGTACACAACTGGTCATCGACCTCCAGGCGGAATACTTTCCATCCACTACCACTCGCTGTCTTCTTTCGGCCAGCCAATTCTGTATCCAGACAGCCAAATTTCCCTGTATCCCATGCCCCCTAACTTTCTGAATGAGTCTGCCATGGGGAACCTTATCAAATGCCTTACTGAAATCCATATACACCACATCCACTGCCCGACCTTCATCGATGTGTCTCATCGTATCCTCAAAGAATTCAAAGAAGAGACTTCCGGGAGCGGCTATGCAGAGCTAGGTCGCATATTCGGTAGCTCCCACTTGGAACGGACTTTTGGGCTCTTTTACAGGGCCCCCACGGCATTTGTTTGACATTTCCCGGTGTGGGAAGAAGACTGCAACATTCCCCTGACAGTGTCCCCCTGGAATGTTGTGTCTTTTGGCTACCAGACCCGGCAGAAACAGTAAAGGATTTGGCTTTGGCTGCAGGTTTAGACAAGGGCCTCTTCCAGCATGCAGGCGGGGGAAGGGCAAGCTTAAAGCTGCAATCTGACTTGACTCTATCAAAGGTGAATTCTAGCAGCAGAGGGAACAACTGTGAAAGGATCTACCAAGGCCATTGAAGAAGCAGGGACGAGGTTTCCGGTGGCGGCCATGGAGGAGTAGGTCGCGCATTCGGCAGCTCCCGTCTGGAACTGACTCTCAGACCTTTTTCAGGAGTTTCCATCGACTTTTTAAACGGACCAGAAGTGTAACGGCCAAAGGAGCGGCACTGGAGCAACGGGAGAAGTGAGGGAAAGAAAACAAAATGGCGGCGGCCAGGGACAAAGGGGAGCTGCAGGAGTTCATCAAGCGCTGCTTCGAGGAGATGCGCAAGGAGATGTTGGCGCCTATGCTTTCGGCAATTGAAGGACTCAGGATCACCCAGAAGGTCCACGAAGCTAAGATCCAGGAAGTACAGAAAAGAGTTAGTCAGACCGAGGACGAGCTCGTGGGCCTGGCGGTGAGAGTGGAGCAGAACGAGGCGCCACACAAGAGGTGGGTGGGAAGACTCGAAGATCTGGAGAACAGGTCGAGGAGAAAGAATCTGCGAATCCTGGGTCTCCCTGAGGGAGTGGAGGGGGCTGATGCCGGGGCATACGCGAGCACGATGCTCGAGGCGATGATGGGCACGAAGGCCCCTTCGAGGCCGCTGGAGTTGGACGGGGCACATCGGGTGCTGGCGAAGAAGCCCCAGGCAAATGAGCCGCCAAGGGCAATGGTGGTGAGGTTCCACCGGTTCACGGGCAGAGAGTGGGTCCTGAGATAGGCCAAGAAGGAGCGGAGCAGTAAGTGGGACAATGCAGAGATCCGAATATACCTGGACTGGAGCACGGAGGTTGCAAAGCGGAGAGCGGGTTTCATCCGGGCCAAAGCGGCGTTGTACCGGAAAGAAGTGAAATTCGGAATGCTGCAGCCAGTGCGACTGTGGGTCACATGCAAGGGCCAACACTATTACTTCTAAACGCCTGAAGAGGCGTGGACCTTTGTACAAGCCGAAAAGTTGGACTCTAACTGAGGGTTTGTGAGGGTGGGGGGGGGGATGTTTTGGGGATTGATGTGTGATGGTTGTTGTATATAGGGGGTCAATCACGCGCAGGGAATGTTACATGGGCTGGGGGAGAGAGACAAGGCCGCGACAGGAGCTGCGCCAGAGGGGGCGGAGCGGGCTTTGGAAAGCGCGCGGTGTTTTCCCGCGCGCGGGAAGAAAGGCGGGAAGGGGAACGAAGGAATGCATATGGATTGGGAGACTCCCACGCGGGGAGGTCAATGGGACGGCGGGGGAAGCCGGGGTCAGCAGGTGTCAGCTGACTTACGGGAGTGACATGGGGGGAGCAAAAAAGCTAGACCGGGGTCTAGCGGGGGAGAGGGGAGGGGGGGAAGGGGGGGGGGAAAGGGTTGCTGCTGTACTGGCCGAAAGGGAATGGGACACAGAAGAGGTGGTCGGGACGGGGATCCCCCCTCTGGGGGACTGGAGGGTGAGGGAGGCGTGGACACGGGACTGGCCCAGAAAAGGAGATGGCTAGTCGGCGGGGCGTGGGGGGGGGGGGGGGGGGGTGAGAGTCCCTCCAATCCGGCTGATAACGTGGAATGTGAGGGGCCTGAATGGGCCGGTGAAGAGGGCTCGAGTGTTTGCGCACTTAAAGGGACTGAAGGCGGACGTGGCCATGCTCCAAGAGACACACCTGAAGGTGGCGGACCAGGTCAGGCTAAGAAAGGGATGGGTAGGACAGGTATTCCACTCTGGACTGGACGCGAAGAATAGAGGGGTGGCAATATTGGTGGGAAAGCGGGTGTCATTTGAGGCCAAGACTATCGTAGCGGACAATGGAGGGCGATATGTAATGGTGAGCGGTAGGCTGCAAGGGACGTGGGTGGTGTTGGTAAACGTATACGCCCCGAACTGGGATGATGCCGGATTCATGAAGCGCATGTTGGGGCGCATTCCGGACCTGGAGATAGGAGGCCTGATAATGGGAGGGGACTTCAATACAGTGTTGGATCCAGCACTGGACCGCTCCAAATCAAGGACTGGAAAGAGGCCGGCGGCGGCCAATGTACTTAGGGGGTTTATGGATCAGATGGGGGAGTGGACCTGTAGCGCACAATGACTTACGAGAGACGAGAAGTGATGAAGTCGATCCAGGCTTTATTAAACGATGCTTGTCCCCAGCAGCTCAGCAACAGAATGAAGCTGCGGGGAGAAGCTCGGGTTCTTATACTCCGCCTTCAGGGCGGAGCCAGGAGTCGGCAGCCAACCAGGACCCGGGATCTGTCAGCCAATAGCATCTCGGCTTCACAGTCCCACATGACCCCTAATACATACCACCACAGGACCCATGGCGGTTTGCAAGGCCGCAGGCCAGGGAATTTTCTTTCCTCTCCCATGTACACAAAGCCTACTCCCGGATAGATTTCTTTGTTCTGGGTAGGGCGCTCAACCCGAGGGTGGAAGGGACGGAGTATTCGGCTATAGCCGTTTCGGACCATGCCCCGCACTGGATGGAACTGGAGCTGGGAGAGGAGAGGGACCAACGCCCGTTGTGGCGGCTGGATGTGGGACTGCTGGCGGACGAGGTGATGTGTGGGAAGGTGAAGGGGTGTATCGAAAGGTACTTGGAGGCCAACGACAATGGGGAGGTGCGGGTGGGGGTGGTATGGGAGGCGTTGAAGGCGGTGATCAGGGGAGAGCTAATTTCCATTAGGGCTCATAGGGAGAAGACAGAGGGTATGGAAAGGGAGAGGTTAGTGGGGGAGATTTTGAGAGTAGACAGGAGATACGCAGAGGCCCCGGAGGAAAGATTACTTGGGGAAAGACGACGGCTCCAGACGGAGTTTGACCTGTTGACCACAGGGAAGGCGGAGGCACAGTGGAGGAAAGCGCAGGGGGCGACCTACGAGTATGGGGAAAAGGCTAGTCGGATGCTGGCACACCAGCTCCGTAAGAGGATGGCAGCGAGGGAAATAGGGGGAGTCAAAGATGGAAGGGGAGCCACGGTTCGGAGTGCGACGAAAATAAACGAGGTATTCAAGGCCTTTTATGAAGAGCTGTACAGATCCCAGCCCCCAGCGGGGCAAGAGGGGATGAGACGATTCCTAGATCAGCTGAGATTCCCAAGGGTGGAGGAGCAAGAGGTGGCTGGTTTGGGGGCACCAATTGGGTTGGAGGAGCTGAGCAAGGGTTTGGGGAGCATGCAGGCGGGGAAGGCCCCGGGACCGGACGGATTCCCGGTGGAGTTCTACAGACCTGTTGGTCCCGCTACTGGTGAGGACCTTTAATGAGGCAAGAGAGGAGGGGACCCTGCCCCCGACAATGTCGGAAGCGACAATTTCTTTGATCCTAAAGCGGGACAAGGACCCACTGCAATGTGGATCGTACAGGCAGACCTCGCTCCTCAATGTGGATGCAAAGTTGCTGGCAAAAGTGCTGGCCACGAGGATCGAGGACTGTGTTCCGGGGGTAATCCACGAGGACCAGACGGGATTTGTAAAGGGCAGGCAACTAAACACCAATGTGCGGCGGCTCTTAAATGTGATAATGATGCCATCGGAGGAGGGAGAGGCGGAGATAGTGGCAGCTATGGACGCGGAGAAGGCCTATGACCGAGTAGAGTGGGAGTACCTCTGGGAGGTGCTGCGTAGGTTTGGGTTCGGGGTAGGGTTTATCAATTGGGTTAAGCTCCTTTACAGAGCCCCGATGGCGAGTGTAATGACGGACCGGCGAAGGTCGGAGTACTTTCGACTGTACCGAGGGACGAGGCAGGGGTGCCCCCTGTCCCCCCTGTTGTTCGCATTGGCGATCAAACCATTGGCCATGTCATTGAGGGAGTCTAATAAATGGAGGGGGGTGGTCTGATGGGGAGAAGAGCATCGGGTGTCGCTATATGCGGATGACCTGTTGCTGTACGTGGCGGATCCAATGGAGGGGATGGTGGAGGTCATGCAGAGACTCTAAGGGAGTTTGGGGACTTTTTGGGCTATAAGCTCAATGTAGGGAAGAGTGAGCTCTTTGTATTACAGGCAGGGGACCAAGAAAGAGGGGTAGGGGACCTACCGCTGAGGAGGGCGGAGGGGAGCTTTCGGTATCTGGGGATCCAGATAGCCAGGAGTTGGGGGACCCTACATAAACTGAATCTGACGAGGTTGGTGGAGCAAATGGAGGAGGATTTCAAAAGATGGGACATGTTACCGCTCTCGCTGGTGGGTAGAGTGCAGTCGGTCAAAATGGTGGTCCTTCCAAGGTTTCTGTTTGTGTTTCAGTGCCTTCCCATCGTGATCACTAAGGCCTTTTTTAAGAGAGTAGGCAGGAGTATTATGGGGTTTGTGTGGGCGAATAAGACCCCGAGAGTAAGGAGAGGGTTCCTGGAACGCAGTAGGGACCGAGGAGGGTTGGCGCTGCCAAACCTGGGGAGCTACTACTGGGCAGCAAATGTGGCGATGATCCGCAAGTGGGTTATGGAGGGGGAGGGGGCGGCATGGAAGAGGATGGAGATAGTGTCCTGTAAAGGAACGAGCCTGGGGGTGTTGGTGACGGCACCGCTGCCGCTCTCGCCGACAAAGTATACCACGAGCCCGGTGGTGGCGGCAACGCTAAGGATCTGGGGCCAGTGGAGACGGCACCGGGGTGCAATGGGAGCATCGGTGTGGTCCCCGATCAGGGGTAACCACCGGTTTGTCCCGGGGAAGATGGACGGGGGGTTCCAGAGCTGGCATCGGGCGGGGATTGGAAGAATGGGGGACCTGTTCATCGACGGGACGTTTGCGAGCCTAGGGGCACTGGAGGAGAAATTCGAGTTACCCCCGGGAAATGCCTTTAGATATATGCAGGTGAGGGCTTTTGTGAGGCGACAGGTGAGGGAATTCCCGTTGCTCCCGGCACAAGAAGTTCAAGATAGGGTGATCTCGGGTGTATGGGTCGGGGAGGGCAAGGTGTCGGAAATACACCAGGAGTTGAAAGAAGAGGGGGAAGCGCTGGTAGAAGAGTTGAAGGGTAAATGGGAGGAGGAGCTGGGGGAGGAGATAGAGGAAGGTCTGTGGGCTGATGCCCTAGGTAGGGTTAATTCCTCCTCCTCGTGTGCCAGGCTCAGCCTGATACAATTTAAGGTGGTCCACAGAGCGCACTTGACGGGGGCGAGGTTGAGTAGGTTCTTTGGGGTGGAGGACAGATGTGGAAGGTGTTCAGCGAGTCCGGCGAACCATGTCCATATGTTTTGGTCATGCCCGGCACTGGAGGCGTTCTGGAGAGGAGTGGCGGGAGCAATATCTCAGGTGGTGAAAGTCCGGGTCAAGCCAAGCTGGGGGCTAGCAATATTTGGAGCAGTGGACGAACCGGGAGTGCAGGAGGCGAAAGAGGCCGGCATTCTGGCCTTTGCGTCCCTAGTAGCCCGGCGAAGGATCTTGCTAATGTGGAAGGAGGCGAAGCCCCCCAGCCTGGAGGCCTGGATAAATGATATGGCTGGGTTCATAAAGTTGGAGAGGATTAAGTTCGCCTTGAGGGTCTGCGCAGGGGTTCTACAGGCGGTGGCAACCGTTCCTAGACTATCTTGCGGAGCGTTAGAGGAAGGTCGGTCAGCAGCAGCAGCAGCAGCAACCTTGGGAGGGGGGGAAACGTCCTGGGAGGGGGGGGAAGGGGGGACTGCCTGGGAGGGTGGATGAGCAAGAGATAACATGAAGGGTTGGGGAAACTGGCACGTACGGGTGAGGGCCAGTTTACAAAGCTGTGTAAATATATCATTTTGCCATGTATATATCTTGCTCTGCGCGATTTCTCGTTTTTTTTGTTACGAGGAGGGGGGGTTATTGTTTGTAAGGGAGAAAAATTGTGTTAAAAAACTTTAATAAATATATTTTTTTTTAAAAAATAATTCAAAGAAAAGGCTTGTGAGGCATGACCTGCCCTTCACAAAGCCATGCTGACTATCTTTAATCAAACTATGTTTTTCTAAATAATCATAAATCCGATCTCTCAGAATCCTTTCCAATATTTTGCTCACCACAGACGTAAGACTGATGGGTCTGTAATTCCCAGGGATTTCCCTATTCCCTTTCTTGAACAGGGGAACATTCGCCTCCCTCCAATCATCCGGTACTACTCCAGTGGAGAGTGAGGACGCAAAGATCATCGCCAACGGCGCAGCAATCTCCTCCCTCACTTCCCGTAGTACCCTTGGGTATATCCCGTCAGGCCCAGGGGACTTATCTCTCCTGCTGCTTTTCAAAATTTCCAGCACATCCTCCTTCTTAATATCAACCTGTTCGAGTCTATTAACCTGGTTCACACTGTTCTCATGAGCAACAAGGTCCCTCTCTCTCGTGATTACTGAAGCAAAGTATTCACTTAGGGCCTCCCCCATCTCCTCAGACTCTAAGCACAAGTTCCCTCCACTATCCCTGATCGGCCCTACTCTCACTCTGATCATCCTCTTATTTCTCACATAAGTGTCAAACGCCTTGGGGTTTTCCCTAATCCTCCCAGCCAGGGCTTTTTCATGGCCCCTTCTAGCTCTCCTCAGTCCATTTTTGAGTTCCTTCCTGGCTACCTTGTAACCCTCAGAGCCGAGTCAGATCCCTGCTTCCTCAACCTTATGTAAGCTTCCTTCTTCCTCTTGACTAGAAGCTCCACTTCTCTTGTTATCCAAGGCTCCTTCACTTCCCATTCCTTCCTCGTCTCAGTGGGACAAAACTATTCAGCACTCGCAGCAAGTGCTCCTTAAACAACCCCCACATTTCCCCAAGAACAATTGTTCCCACTTTATGCTCCTCAGCTCCTGTCAAATAGCAGTATAATCTCCCCTCCCCCAATTAAATACCTTCCCATACTGTCTGTTCCTATCCCTCTCCATGACTATGGTAAAGGCCAAGGAGTTGTGGTCACTGTCACTGAAATGCTCTCCCACCGAGACATCTGACACCTGACCTGGTTCGTTGCCGAGCATCATGTCCAATATGGCCTCCCCCCTAGTCGGCCTATCTACATATTGAGTCAGGAATCCATCCCGTACACACCGGACAAAATCTGCTCCATCCAAACCATTTGCACTAAGGAGGCTCCAGTCAATATTAGGGAAGTTGAAGTCACCCATGACAACAACTCTGTTACTTCTGCACTTTTCCAAGATCTGCCGCCCAATCTGTTCCTCAACCTCTCTCCTCTGGTTCCCGTTCCCCTGCCAAACTAGTTTAAACCCTCCCGAAGAGCTCTAGCAAACCTCCCACCCAGGATATTGGTGCTCCTCCAGTTTAGGTGCAATCCCTCCTTCATGTACAGGTCCCACCTTCCCCAGAAGGTATCCCAATGATCCACAGATCTGAAGCCTTCCTTCCTGCACCAGCCCTGTAGCCACGTGTTCAGCTGCACTCGCTCTCTGTTCCTTGCCTCACTTGCACGGTAGCAATCCTGAGATCACTCCTCTGCTTGTCCTGCTCTTTAGTTTCCAACCTAACTCCCTGAAATCACATTTTAGATCCTCATCCCTTTTCTTAACTGTGTTGTTGGTGCCTATGTGGACCACGACTTCTGGTTGCTCCCCCTCCCCCTTAAGAATCCTGTAGACTCGATCCGGGACATCCCTGGCCCTGGCACCCGGGAGGCAACATACATTCTGGGAGTCTTGTTCGCGACCACAGAATCTCCTATCCATTCCCCTAACCATTGAGTCTCCTCTCACTGTTGCTTTTATATTCGCCCCCCCTTCCCTTCTGAGCCCCAGAGCCAGACTCAGAGCCAACACACACAAAAACAAAAACACACACACAAAAACAAAAACACACACACACACTCAAAAACAAAAACACACACAAAAATAAAAACACACACACAAAAACAAAAACACACAAAAACAAAACCACACACACAAACAAACACACACACACAAAAACACACACAAAAACAAAAAACACACACACAGAAAAACAAAGACACAAACAAAAACAAAAACACACGCACAGAAAAACAAAAACAAACAGCAAAAACAAAAAACACACACACACACAAAAACAAAAAACACACGCACAAAAACAGTATGTAGATTGTCCGACCAGAGGAGGGGCAATATTGGATTTAGTACTTGGTAATGAACCAGGGCAAGTGATAGATTTGTTAGTGGGGGAGCATTTTGGAGATAGTGACCACAATTCTGTGACTTTCACTTTAGTAATGGAGAGGGATAGGTATGTGCAACAGGGCAAGGTTTACAATTGGGGGAAGGGTAAATACGATGTTGTCAGACAAGAATTGAAGTGCATAAGTTGTGAACATAGGCTGGCAGGGAAGGACACAAGTGAAATGTGGAACTTGTTCAAGGAACAGGTGCTACGTGTCCTTGATATGTATGTCCCTGTCAGGCAGGGAAGAGATGGTCGAGTGAGGGAACCATGGTTGACAAGAGAGGTTGAATGTCTTGTTAAGAGGAAAAAGGAGACTTATGTAAGGCTGAGGAAACAAGGTTCAGACAGGGCATTGGAGGGATACAAGATAGCCAGGAGGGAACTGAAGAAAGGGAATAGGAGAGCTAAGAGAGGGCATGAACAATCTTTGGCGGGTAGGATCAAGGAAAACCCCAAGGCCTTTTACACATATGTGAGAAATATGAGAATGACTAGAGCGAGGGTAGGTCCGATCAAGGACAGTAGCGGGAGATTGTGTATTGAGTCTGAAGAGATAGGAGAGGTCTTGAACGAGTACTTTTCTTCTGTATTTACAAATGAGAGGGGCCATATTGTTGGAGAGGACAGTGTGAAACAGATTGGTAAGCTCGAGGAAATACTTGTTAGGAAGGAAGATGTGTTGGGCATTTTGAAAAACTTGAGGATAGACAAGTCCCCCGGGCCTGACGGGATATATCCAAGGATTCTATGAGAAGCAAGAGATGAAATTGCAGAGCCGTTGGCAATTATCTTTTCGTCCTCACTGTCAACAGGGGTGGTACCAGGGGATTGGAGAGTGGTGAAGGTCGTGCCCCTGTTCAAAAAAGGGACTAGGGATAACCCTGGGAATTACAGGCCAGTTAGTCTTACTTCGGTGGTAGGCAAAGTAATGGAAAGGGCACTGAAGGATAGGATTTCTGAGCATCTGGAAAGACACTGCTTGATTAGGGATAGTCAGCATGGATTTGTGAGGGGTAGGTCTTGCCTTACAAGTCTTATTGAATTCTTTGAGGAGGTGACCAAGCATGTGGATGAAGGTAAAGCAGTGGATGTAGTGTACATGGATTTTAGTAAGGCATTTGATAAGGTTCCCCATGGTAGGCTTATGCAGAAAGTAAGGAGGCATGGGATAATGGGAAATTTGGCCAGTTGGATAACGAACTGGCTAACCGATAGAAGTCAGAGAGTGGTGGTGGATGGCAAATATTCAGCCTGGATCCCAGTTACCAGTGGCGTACCTCAGGGATCAGTTCTGGGTCCTCTGCTGTTTGTGATTTTCATTAATGACTTGGATGAGGGAGTTGAAGGGTGGGTCAGTAAATTTGCAGACTATACGAAGATTGGTGGAGTTGTGGATAGTAAGGAGGGCTGTTGTCGGCTGCAAAGAGACATAGATAGGATGCAGAGCTGGGCTGAGAAGTGGCAGATGGAGTTTAACCCTGAAAAGTGTGAGGTTGTCCATTTTGGAAGGACAAATATGAATGCGGAATACAGGGTTAACGGTAGAGTTCTTGGCAATGTGGAGGAGCAGAGAGATCTTGGGGTCTATGTTCATACATCTTTGAAAGTTGCCACTCAAGTGGATAGAGCTGTGAAGAAGGCCTATGGTGTGCTCGCGTTCATTAACAGAGGGATTGAATTTAAGAGCTGTGAGATGATGATGCAGCTGTACAAAACTTTGGTAAGGCCACATTTGGAGTACTGTGTACAGTTCTGGTCGCCTCATTTTAGGAAGGATGTGGAAGCTTTGGAAAAGGTGCGAAGAAGATTTACCAGGATGTTGCCTGGAATGGAGAGTAGGTCTTGCGAGGAAAGGTTGAGGGTGCTAGGCCTTTTCTCATTAGAACGGAGAAGGATGAGGGGCGACTTGATAGAGGTTTATAAGATGATCAGTGGAATAGATAGAGTAGACAGTCAGAGACTTTTTCCCCGGGTGGAACAAACCATTACAAGGGGACATAAATTTAAGGTGGAAGATATAGGAGGGATATCAGAGGTAGGTTCTTTACCCAGAGAGCAGTGGGGGCATGGAATGCACTGCCTGTGGAAGTAGTTGAGTTGGGAACATTAGGGACCTTCAAGCAGTTATTGGATAGGTACATAGATTACGGTAAAATGATATAGTGTAGATTTATTTGTTCTTAAGGGCAGCACGGTAGCATTGTGGATAGCACAATTGCTTCACAGCTCCAGGGTCCCAGGTTCGATCCGGCTTGGGTCACTGTCCGTGCGGAGTCTGCACATCCTCCCCGTGTCTGCGTGGGTTTCCTCCGGGTGCTCCGGTTTCCTCCCACAGTCCAAAGATGTGCAGGTTAGGTGGATTGGCGAATGATAAATTGCCCTTAATGTCCAAAATTGCACTTGGTGTTGGGTGGAGGTGTTGAGTTTGGGTAGGGTGCTCTTTCCAAGAGCCGGTGCAGACTCAAAGGGCCGAATGGCCTCCTTCTGCACTGAAAATTCAATGATAATCTATGATTAATCTAGGACAAAGGTTCGGCACAACATTGTGGGCCGAAGGGCCTGTTCTGTGCTGTATTTTCTATGTTCTATGTTCTATGTACCGCCACTGTCTGCCATGATGCTCAACGCCTCGAACGACACTCTCTTCCCCACCAAAATCGCCACTCCCGATATTTTGCATCCAAACCCGAATGAAACACCTGCCCTACCCATCCCTTTCTCAACCTTACCTGATCCGCCACCTTCGGGTGCGTCTCCTGAAGCATGGCCACATCCGCCTTCAGCCCCTTCAGGTGCACGAACACCCGGGCCCGCTTGACCGGCCCATTCAGTCCCCTTACATTCCAGGTTATCAGCCGGATCAGGGGGCTCCTCACCCCTCTCCCCCGCCGACTAGCTATAGCCCTTCCTGGGCCAGCCACATGCCCGTGCCCCCCACACGGCATGTTCCCTACATCGACAGACCCCCCCCCCCGCCCCGACCTCCTCGACCAACTCCAGCTCCCCCTTGGCCATTCCAGCAGCAACCCGGTCCTCCCCCCCCCACCCCGCCCCCCCCAACCCCACCCAACTAGGTCCCCCCCTAGCTGCATTGTTTCCCCCATTGCACTCCCGTAAGTCTGCTGACCCCGGCCACTCCCGCTGCTCCATCGACACCCCCCAGTGTGGAACCTCCCCTCCCCCCACTTGTCCACCAGCAGGATCTCATCCATTCCACTCCCAGCGCAGGAGAAAAAGCCCGCGCTTCCCAGCTCCGGCCCTGCCCCTTCAGCCCTAAACGCGGGAAAAAGCCCGCGCTTTTCACTCGGCTGGCCCTGCCTCCCCTGGCGCAGCTCCCTTTCCAGGCCCAGTCCCACTATCCCCGACTCAGGCCTCCTCCCCCCCCCCCCCCCCGCGGGGCCCCATCTCCCCTACCGACCATCCACCCCCCAAGCACACTCCTTATTTTATATTGTCTCTCCATGTTCTTCTTACCAAAATGCATCAACTCCCATGTCTCCACATTGAACTTCATCTGCTGCCTATCTGCCCACTTTATCAACTTGCCCTGTGTGCTTTAAGGCTCGACTCTGTCCTCTTCATAGTTTACAATACTGCCAGGCTTTGTGCTATCCGTAAGCTTTGACAAGCAGCCCCATTGGGTAATGAGAAACAGCCATGACCACCCATGTCTCTGCCACTGCCGCCTTCTCAGTAGCGGCACAAGTTTCCATGAGGGCTGCAGAAGCAAAATGGACCCGTTTCCCGTCATCGTCCTTTCACAGCTGGATGACACCAGGAAGCATCAGCAGCGGCGACAATGGGCAAAGTGGGGTCATAGTGCGCCTGGACATCCGAGGAGACTAGTCAAAGTTTAATGGATTGAAAGGCCATGAGTTGTTTCACACCCCAGAACCATTGTTGGCCTCTCTGCAGGATATTGCTTAAGGGTTCCATGAGCGTGGCCAAACTGGAAATCAGCCTTCCCACATAGTTTCCCATCCCCCCAAAATGTTGAATGTCGGTGATGGAATTCAATTGGGGAAACTCATCAATGGTCTTTGTATCCTGTGGATCGACCTTGACACCATGCCGTTGGGTGAATTGTATCCTGGTGCTGGCGAACTCACACTTGCTGTTCCGCATGAGGCCCACTTCCTGGATAGCCTCTCTTATCCAATGGTCATGTTGCGGCTCTGAAAGAACCATGTGCCAGGATGTTGACCAGGTGGCGGTAATCCCTTTGCCTTCAAGAACTTTCGACAGTACAAGCTGGAATGCCTCAAGGGCAGGCGAAATGCCGGAAGGGAAGTGGGTAAAGAAACGCCTCGAATGTTATGTGTGGTTCAGATCCTAGGATGGTTGGCGTAATATTCATAAAGACCACAATTCACTTTTATATTAAACAAAGCTAAAGATTTATCTACACTACTTAATTGAAATCAACTCTTACTTCTATATAATAAATAATTGACAACACATATACAATCCACACTCATCTACCACTAATCTCAACACTAATACAATAACTATGATTTGCTCCCACTCACACTAGCTTTCTTAGAGTCTGTCTTCGAACCTTCTCCTCAACCCTCTCCCAGAAGGCTTGGCATCGATGATTTATATAGTTCTGCACCCAGCTCCCTCTAATGGTTGATTCGGACATAACATTAACCCTTACAGTTTTGTACATTTCTCATAATGTCACATCCTCCTTTCTTTGAGAAAAAGGTTATAAATTCTGTTTGTAAGATTTTTTTGAATATAACATTAGAGAATTCATTATTTTTTTTTTTACATTCAATAGCAAAAGCTAAATGTCATATCACAGCAGTGATTACGGAATACTAGTTGTTAACGTGTCATTATAAATTCAGCGTATTCGGCAGTTTTCTTGTTATCGGCGATCTTCTTGGTGTTCTTGTTGAAGTGTTCAAATCGTCTTCCATGTTTTCTGGATTTCTTGTTGGCAATGAAGGATTTGAAAAGTCAATGTTGTGGAATATGGCATCCGGAGCGACAATGCTCGGAGTTTGAAATGGAACGTAGTAGTTCTTTATCTTCAATAATGCTCTTCGATTCCTTCGAAACATTGTGCCGTGTTCAGTTTGCACTGGTGCGATCTCTCGTAATACATGTGACCATCCACCATCAGGATTCTGTACTCTGACATAATCTCCTTCTTGTAACGGCGGTAAAGGTTCTAAACGCCTGTTGTAGTAGGCTTGTTGTTTTCTACTTTTGTAACCTTATTCTGTCATGAAGCAGTTGTTCAGCCATATTTGGAATTGTGATTTTTGGTAGAGTCGTATGAATTTTTCTTCCCATCAACATCTGGGCGGGGGCAAACCTGATGACAATGGAGTAGCTCTGTGTGTCAACAGTGCTAAAGAGCAATCTTTGTTGTCATCTAGTGCTTTGCTGAATAGCTTCCTTAACTATTCCGACACCTTTCTCAGCTTTTCCGTTTGATTGGGGGCACAATGGACTTGATGTTATACGGTGGAAATTATAACTTTCCGCAAATTGTGACCATTCCCAGCCGGTAAAACAAGGACCATTGTTGGAAATAACGTTCAATGGAAGTCCATGTCGGGCAAATACAGCAGATTTTGCTGCTCTGATTACTGATCGAGTTGTTGAATGCGTGAGTGTAATAACCTCAGGATAGTTTGAATGGTAGTCAATAATGACTAAATAATCATGTCCTATAAAATAGAATAGGTCCATTCCAACTTTCAGCCATGGATAAGTGGCTACTTCATTTTCTTCAAAGCTTGTTTACATTGTGCAGATTGATGCCTTGACAAATGCTGCCTTCCTGCACATATGGTCCACATCCTTGTTGATCCCAGGCCAGTGCACAGATTGCCTTGCTTGTCTGAGACATTTTTCAATTCCTTGATGCCCTTCATGTATCTGTTCCAAGATGTATTTCCGTTGGCAGGAGGAAATGACTATTCTGTCTCCTTTAAGTAGGAATCCGTTAATCACAGTGAAGACATCTTTGACACTACGAAAACTGGAACAACAACCATTGGGCCATTCTTCTTTCAGGTATGGGATTACCCTTTGGAGTGTTGAGTCCTTCTCTGTCCTTCTCGTATTAGATGTCGCTTGTTGTCAGACACTCGTAGCATTTCTGCAATAAATGAAGCTTGTGCTTCCACAATGTGTACTATTTCTGAAGCCCTGGTATCAACATTATTTGTAGCTCTTGATAAAAATTTGTTCAATTTCACCTTTAAGCGTGACATTTCAATTATTGGTTGTGTGGATCATAGATACATAGATACATAGAACATACAGTGCAGAAGGAGGCCATTCGGTCCACCAACCCACTTAAGCCCTCACTTCCACCCTATCCCCATAACCCAATAACCCTTCCTAACATTTTTGGACACTAAGGGCAATTTTTAGCATGGCCAATCCACCTAACCTGCACGTCTTTGGACTGTGGGTGGAAACCGGAGCACCCGGAGGAAACCCAAGCAGACACGGGGAAACCTTGCAGAGTCCTTACAGACAGTGACCCAGCGGGGAATCGAACCTGGGACCCAGGCGCTGTGAAGCCACAGTGCTAGCCACGTGTGTTACCGTGCTGCCCAAGTCATTTGAACCAAGTTGAGTTTGCTGCCAGCATCCACCCCAAGTAGTGATAATTCATCATTTTCTACTATTTCGAAGTGCTGATGTCGCCATTCTGAACAATGAGACGGAAGGAGCCTCTTGTGGCTATGACATTGCCATTATAGTCAGTCACTCGACAGGTTGATTTCT
Organism: Scyliorhinus torazame; assembly: GCF_047496885.1. Taxonomy (NCBI): domain Eukaryota; kingdom Metazoa; phylum Chordata; class Chondrichthyes; order Carcharhiniformes; family Scyliorhinidae; genus Scyliorhinus; species Scyliorhinus torazame. The sequence goes on along the minus strand of NW_027308119.1, from coordinate 84,382 downwards.
TTATTTGTGGTTTACTGTGCTCTTGTCTTAAATCCTTTTCGGTTATTAAATTCACGTGTGCACCTGTCTCTAATTTAAACAGAATTTCAGACCCATTTATATCGATAGTACAGTCCACACTTGAATAATTTTGAAGAGCTGATATATCGGATTGTTATCACAGTCCAGAGCATTAACCCCCGTAATCGTATCGACCATGAAAGTATCTTTCAGTAATACTGGGAGGAATCATCATTATCCGTTTCCTTCATTCTGTATACTCCGAATCTTCCTATAATTGATGGACGATCTTTTAAATGTATTATCTGTTGAGGCTGTTGCAGAATGACACTGTGCTGCAAAGTGATTATATTTGCCACGATTGGAACATTGTTTGCTTTTTGCCGGACAGTTTTATTTACTGTGGCCGTGGCCACAGCGTGCGCACATCTCCCCGCTCGTGATGTCACTTTCAAAATGGCCACCAGCCATTGTGTGCAGTTTTCTGTGCTGCGCCACAGCATTAATGGCAACGGCCACCTTTCCCGATTTTGCGCTTTTTTCATTTGCACAGAACTCCACATATTCAAAGAATGCTTGTTCACTCAGTGTAATTCTCTCAGCGCAGTGCTCTCAGTGCAGTACTCTAAGTGCAGTACTCGCAGTGTAATAATCTCAGTGTATACTGTCAGTGTAATTCTCAGTGTAATATTCTCAGTGCAAGACTCTCAGTGTAATACTCTCAGTGCAAGACTCTCAGTGTATACTCTCAGTGCAAGACTCTCAGTGTAATACTCTCAGTGCAAGACTCTCAGTGTATACTCTCTGTGCAGTACTCACCGTGTATATTCTCAGTGTATATTCTCACTGTAATAGACCCAATGTAATTCTCTCAGTGTAATTCTCTCAGTGCAAGACTCTCAGTGTATACTCTCTGTGCAGTACTCACCGTGTATACTCTCAGTGTAATACTCTCAGTGTAATACTCTCAGTGTAATACTCTCAGTGTAATACTCTCAGTGTATACTCTCAGTGCAAGACTCTCAGTGTAATACTCTCAGTGCAAGACTCTCAGTGTATACTCTCAGTGCAAGACTCTCAGTGTAATACTCTCAGTGCAAGACTCTCAGTGTATACTCTCTGTGCAGTACTCACCGTGTATATTCTCAGTGTATATTCTCACTGTAATAGACCCAATGTAATTCTCTCAGTGTAATTCTCTCAGTGCAAGACTCTCAGTGTATACTCTCTGTGCAGTACTCACCGTGTATACTCTCAGTGTAATACTCTCAGTGTAATACTCTCAGTGTAATACTCTCAGTGTAATACTCTCAGTGTAATAGACCCAGTGTAATACTCCCAGTGTAATACTCCCAGTGTAATACTCCCAGTTTAATACTCCCAGTGTAATACTCCCAGTGTAATACTCTCAGTGTAATACTCTCAGTGTAATAGACCCGGTGTAATAGACCCGGTGTAATAGACCCTGTGGTGTAATAGACCCTGTGGTGTAATAGACCCTGTGGTGTAATAGACCCTGTGGTGTAATAGACCCTGTGGTGTAATAGACCCTGTGGTGTAATAGACCCTGTGGTGGTGGAATACTCTCTGTGTAATACTCTCTGTGTAATACTCTCTGTGTAATACTCTCTGCGTAATACTCTCTGCGTAATACTCTCTGCGTAGTACTCTCTGCGCAGTACTCCCGGCGCGATTCTCCCGGCGCGATTCTCCCGTCGCGATTCTCCAGGCGCGATTCTCCTGGCGCGATTCTCCCGGCGCGATTCTCCTGCGCGATTCTCCCGGCGCGATTCTCCCGGCGCGATTCTCCCGGCGCGATTCTCCCGGCGCGATACTCAGTGTAATAACCACAGTATAACACACTCAATGTAACACTCAGTGTAATTCTCTCAGTGTGATACTCTCAGTGCAGTACTGGATGAACTTTGGATCATCCGGGAGGCAGAGGGGGTGATAGAGAAGAGTTACAGGGAGGGAGCCACACCCAAGGTACAGGACAAGAGTAGCTGGGTTAGAGTCAGTGGAAAGAAAATGAGCGGGCAGACGTATACCATTTTGGATGCTGTTGGGGGGGATGACCTACCGGGGGAAGGCCCTAGCAGCCATTTGATCCATTTCTTAAAGGTACTCTCACATGACACTTCCTATAATGAGGCGACCAGAACTGGACACAATATTCCAAGTGTTGTCTAACTAGAGTTTTATAAAGCTGCAGCAAAACCTCGCAACTCAATCCTCCTGTTCATGAAAGCCAACACACCATACGCCATCTTAACAACCCTATCAACCTGGGTGGCAGCTTTGAGGGATCTATGTACGTGGACCCCAAGATCCCTCTGTTCCGCCACACTTCCAAGAATCCTGCCTTTAACCCTGTATTCAGCATTCAAATTCGACCTTCCAAAATGAATCACTTCACCTTTATCAAGGTTAAACTCCATCTGCCACTTCTCAGCCCAGCTCTGCATCCTGTCAATGTCCTGATGTAACCTGCAACAACCCTCAACACTATCTACAACGCACCAACATTCATGTCATCGGCAAACTTACTAACCCACCCTTCCAATTCCTCATCCAAGTTCTTAGATAAAAACCACAAAGAGCAGAGGTCCCAGAACAGATCCTTGTGGTACACAACTGGTCATCGACCTCCAGGCGGAATACTTTCCATCCACTACCACTCGCTGTCTTCTTTCGGCCAGCCAATTCTGTATCCAGACAGCCAAATTTCCCTGTATCCCATGCCCCCTAACTTTCTGAATGAGTCTGCCATGGGGAACCTTATCAAATGCCTTACTGAAATCCATATACACCACATCCACTGCCCGACCTTCATCGATGTGTCTCATCGTATCCTCAAAGAATTCAAAGAAGAGACTTCCGGGAGCGGCTATGCAGAGCTAGGTCGCATATTCGGTAGCTCCCACTTGGAACGGACTTTTGGGCTCTTTTACAGGGCCCCCACGGCATTTGTTTGACATTTCCCGGTGTGGGAAGAAGACTGCAACATTCCCCTGACAGTGTCCCCCTGGAATGTTGTGTCTTTTGGCTACCAGACCCGGCAGAAACAGTAAAGGATTTGGCTTTGGCTGCAGGTTTAGACAAGGGCCTCTTCCAGCATGCAGGCGGGGGAAGGGCAAGCTTAAAGCTGCAATCTGACTTGACTCTATCAAAGGTGAATTCTAGCAGCAGAGGGAACAACTGTGAAAGGATCTACCAAGGCCATTGAAGAAGCAGGGACGAGGTTTCCGGTGGCGGCCATGGAGGAGTAGGTCGCGCATTCGGCAGCTCCCGTCTGGAACTGACTCTCAGACCTTTTTCAGGAGTTTCCATCGACTTTTTAAACGGACCAGAAGTGTAACGGCCAAAGGAGCGGCACTGGAGCAACGGGAGAAGTGAGGGAAAGAAAACAAAATGGCGGCGGCCAGGGACAAAGGGGAGCTGCAGGAGTTCATCAAGCGCTGCTTCGAGGAGATGCGCAAGGAGATGTTGGCGCCTATGCTTTCGGCAATTGAAGGACTCAGGATCACCCAGAAGGTCCACGAAGCTAAGATCCAGGAAGTACAGAAAAGAGTTAGTCAGACCGAGGACGAGCTCGTGGGCCTGGCGGTGAGAGTGGAGCAGAACGAGGCGCCACACAAGAGGTGGGCGGGAAGACTCGAAGATCTGGAGAACAGGTCGAGGAGAAAGAATCTGCGAATCCTGGGTCTCCCTGAGGGAGTGGAGGGGGCTGATGCCGGGGCATACGCGAGCACGATGCTCGAGGCGATGATGGGCACGAAGGCCCCTTCGAGGCCGCTGGAGTTGGACGGGGCACATCGGGTGCTGGCGAAGAAGCCCCAGGCAAATGAGCCGCCAAGGGCAATGGTGGTGAGGTTCCACCGGTTCACGGGCAGAGAGTGGGTCCTGAGATAGGCCAAGAAGGAGCGGAGCAGTAAGTGGGACAATGCAGAGATCCGAATATACCTGGACTGGAGCACGGAGGTTGCAAAGCGGAGAGCGGGTTTCAACCGGGCCAAAGCGGCCGAAAGAAGTGAAATTCGGAATGCTGCAGCCAGTGCGACTGTGGGTCACATACAAGGGCCAACACTATTACTTCTAAACGCCTGAAGAGGCGTGGACCTTTGTACAAGCCGAAAAGTTGGACTCTAACTGAGGGTTTGTGAGGGTGGGGGGGGGGGGATGTTTTGGGGATTGATGTGTGATGGTTGTTGTATATAGGGGGTCAATCACGCGCAGGGAATGTTACATGGGCTGGGGGAGAGAGACAAGGCCGCGACAGGAGCTGCGCCAGAGGGGGCGGAGCGGGCTTTGGAAAGCGCGCGGTGTTTTCCCGCGCGCGGGAAGAAAGGCGGGAAGGGGAACGAAGGAATGCATATGGATTGGGAGACTCCCACGCGGGGAGGTCAATGGGACGGCGGGGGAAGCCGGGGTCAGCAGGTGTCAGCTGACTTACGGGAGTGACATGGGGGGAGCAAAAAAGCTAGACCGGGGTCTAGCGGGGGAGAGGGGAGGGGGGGAAGGGGGGGGGGAAAGGGTTGCTGCTGTACTGGCCGAAAGGGAATGGGACACAGAAGAGGTGGTCGGGACGGGGATCCCCCCTCTGGGGGACTGGAGGGTGAGGGAGGCGTGGACACGGGACTGGCCCAGAAAAGGAGATGGCTAGTCGGCGGGGCGTGGGGGGGGGGGGGGGGGGGGTGAGAGTCCCTCCAATCCGGCTGATAACGTGGAATGTGAGGGGCCTGAATGGGCCGGTGAAGAGGGCTCGAGTGTTTGCGCACTTAAAGGGACTGAAGGCGGACGTGGCCATGCTCCAAGAGACACACCTGAAGGTGGCGGACCAGGTCAGGCTAAGAAAGGGATGGGTAGGACAGGTATTCCACTCTGGACTGGACGCGAAGAATAGAGGGGTGGCAATATTGGTGGGAAAGCGGGTGTCATTTGAGGCCAAGACTATCGTAGCGGACAATGGAGGGCGATATGTAATGGTGAGCGGTAGGCTGCAAGGGACGTGGGTGGTGTTGGTAAACGTATACGCCCCGAACTGGGATGATGCCGGATTCATGAAGCGCATGTTGGGGCGCATTCCGGACCTGGAGATAGGAGGCCTGATAATGGGAGGGGACTTCAATACAGTGTTGGATCCAGCACTGGACCGCTCCAAATCAAGGACTGGAAAGAGGCCGGCGGCGGCCAATGTACTTAGGGGGTTTATGGATCAGATGGGGGAGTGGACCTGTAGCGCACAATGACTTACGAGAGACGAGAAGTGATGAAGTCGATCCAGGCTTTATTAAACGATGCTTGTCCCCAGCAGCTCAGCAACAGAATGAAGCTGCGGGGAGAAGCTCGGGTTCTTATACTCCGCCTTCAGGGCGGAGCCAGGAGTCGGCAGCCAACCAGGACCCGGGATCTGTCAGCCAATAGCATCTCGGCTTCACAGTCCCACATGACCCCTAATACATACCACCACAGGACCCATGGCGGTTTGCAAGGCCGCAGGCCAGGGAATTTTCTTTCCTCTCCCATGTACACAAAGCCTACTCCCGGATAGATTTCTTTGTTCTGGGTAGGGCGCTCAACCCGAGGGTGGAAGGGACGGAGTATTCGGCTATAGCCGTTTCGGACCATGCCCCGCACTGGATGGAACTGGAGCTGGGAGAGGAGAGGGACCAACGCCCGTTGTGGCGGCTGGATGTGGGACTGCTGGCGGACGAGGTGATGTGTGGGAAGGTGAAGGGGTGTATCGAAAGGTACTTGGAGGCCAACGACAATGGGGAGGTGCGGGTGGGGGTGGTATGGGAGGCGTTGAAGGCGGTGATCAGGGGAGAGCTAATTTCCATTAGGGCTCATAGGGAGAAGACAGAGGGTATGGAAAGGGAGAGGTTAGTGGGGGAGATTTTGAGAGTAGACAGGAGATACGCAGAGGCCCCGGAGGAAAGATTACTTGGGGAAAGACGACGGCTCCAGACGGAGTTTGACCTGTTGACCACAGGGAAGGCGGAGGCACAGTGGAGGAAAGCGCAGGGGGCGACCTACGAGTATGGGGAAAAGGCTAGTCGGATGCTGGCACACCAGCTCCGTAAGAGGATGGCAGCGAGGGAAATAGGGGGAGTCAAAGATGGAAGGGGAGCCACGGTTCGGAGTGCGACGAAAATAAACGAGGTATTCAAGGCCTTTTATGAAGAGCTGTACAGATCCCAGCCCCCAGCGGGGCAAGAGGGGATGAGACGATTCCTAGATCAGCTGAGATTCCCAAGGGTGGAGGAGCAAGAGGTGGCTGGTTTGGGGGCACCAATTGGGTTGGAGGAGCTGAGCAAGGGTTTGGGGAGCATGCAGGCGGGGAAGGCCCCGGGACCGGACGGATTCCCGGTGGAGTTCTACAGACCTGTTGGTCCCGCTACTGGTGAGGACCTTTAATGAGGCAAGAGAGGAGGGGACCCTGCCCCCGACAATGTCGGAAGCGACAATTTCTTTGATCCTAAAGCGGGACAAGGACCCACTGCAATGTGGATCGTACAGGCAGACCTCGCTCCTCAATGTGGATGCAAAGTTGCTGGCAAAAGTGCTGGCCACGAGGATCGAGGACTGTGTTCCGGGGGTAATCCACGAGGACCAGACGGGATTTGTAAAGGGCAGGCAACTAAACACCAATGTGCGGCGGCTCTTAAATGTGATAATGATGCCATCGGAGGAGGGAGAGGCGGAGATAGTGGCAGCTATGGACGCGGAGAAGGCCTATGACCGAGTAGAGTGGGAGTACCTCTGGGAGGTGCTGCGTAGGTTTGGGTTCGGGGTAGGGTTTATCAATTGGGTTAAGCTCCTTTACAGAGCCCCGATGGCGAGTGTAATGACGGACCGGCGAAGGTCGGAGTACTTTCGACTGTACCGAGGGACGAGGCAGGGGTGCCCCCTGTCCCCCCTGTTGTTCGCATTGGCGATCAAACCATTGGCCATGTCATTGAGGGAGTCTAATAAATGGAGGGGGGTGGTCTGAGGGGGAGAAGAGCATCGGGTGTCGCTATATGCGGATGACCTGTTGCTGTACGTGGCGGATCCAATGGAGGGGATGGTGGAGGTCATGCAGAGACTCTAAGGGAGTTTGGGGACTTTTTGGGCTATAAGCTCAATGTAGGGAAGAGTGAGCTCTTTGTATTACAGGCAGGGGACCAAGAAAGAGGGATAGGGGACCTACCGCTGAGGAGGGCGGAGGGGAGCTTTCGGTATCTGGGGATCCAGATAGCCAGGAGTTGGGGGACCCTACATAAACTGAATCTGACGAGGTTGGTGGAGCAAATGGAGGAGGATTTCAAAAGATGGGACATGTTACCGCTCTCGCTGGTGGGTAGAGTGCAGTCGGTCAAAATGGTGGTCCTTCCAAGGTTTCTGTTTGTGTTTCAGTGCCTTCCCATCGTGATCACTAAGGCCTTTTTTAAGAGAGTAGGCAGGAGTATTATGGGGTTTGTGTGGGCGAATAAGACCCCGAGAGTAAGGAGAGGGTTCCTGGAACGCAGTAGGGACCGAGGAGGGTTGGCGCTGCCAAACCTGGGGAGCTACTACTGGGCAGCAAATGTGGCGATGATCCGCAAGTGGGTTATGGAGGGGGAGGGGGCGGCATGGAAGAGGATGGAGATAGTGTCCTGTAAAGGAACGAGCCTGGGGGTGTTGGTGACGGCACCGCTGCCGCTCTCGCCGACAAAGTATACCACGAGCCCGGTGGTGGCGGCAACGCTAAGGATCTGGGGCCAGTGGAGACGGCACCGGGGTGCAATGGGAGCATCGGTGTGGTCCCCGATCAGGGGTAACCACCGGTTTGTCCCGGGGAAGATGGACGGGGGGTTCCAGAGCTGGCATCGGGCGGGGATTGGAAGAATGGGGGACCTGTTCATCGACGGGACGTTTGCGAGCCTAGGGGCACTGGAGGAGAAATTCGAGTTACCCCCGGGAAATGCCTTTAGATATATGCAGGTGAGGGCTTTTGTGAGGCGACAGGTGAGGGAATTCCCGTTGCTCCCGGCACAAGAAGTTCAAGATAGGGTGATCTCGGGTGTATGGGTCGGGGAGGGCAAGGTGTCGGAAATACACCAGGAGTTGAAAGAAGAGGGGGAAGCGCTGGTAGAAGAGTTGAAGGGTAAATGGGAGGAGGAGCTGGGGGAGGAGATAGAGGAAGGTCTGTGGGCTGATGCCCGAGGTAGGGTTAATTCCTCCTCCTCGTGTGCCAGGCTCAGCCTGATACAATTTAAGGTGGTCCACAGAGCGCACTTGACGGGGGCGAGGTTGAGTAGGTTCTTTGGGGTGGAGGACAGATGTGGAAGGTGTTCAGCGAGTCCGGCGAACCATGTCCATATGTTTTGGTCATGCCCGGCACTGGAGGCGTTCTGGAGAGGAGTGGCGGGAGCAATATCTCAGGTGGTGAAAGTCCGGGTCAAGCCAAGCTGGGGGCTAGCAATATTTGGAACAGTGGACGAACCGGGAGTGCAGGAGGCGAAAGAGGCCGGCATTCTGGCCTTTGCGTCCCTAGTAGCCCGGCGAAGGATCTTGCTAATGTGGAAGGAGGCGAAGCCCCCCAGCCTGGAGGCCTGGATAAATGATATGGCTGGGTTCATAAAGTTGGAGAGGATTAAGTTCGCCTTGAGGGTCTGCGCAGGGGTTCTACAGGCGGTGGCAACCGTTCCTAGACTATCTTGCGGAGCGTTAGAGGAAGGTCGGTCAGCAGCAGCAGCAGCAGCAACCTTGGGAGGGGGGGAAACGTCCTGGGAGGGGGGGGAAGGGGGGACTGCCTGGGAGGGTGGATGAGCAAGAGATAACATGAAGGGTTGGGGAAACTGGCACGTACGGGTGAGGGCCAGTTTACAAAGCTGTGTAAATATATCATTTTGCCATGTATATATCTTGCTCTGCGCGATTTCTCGTTTTTTTTTGTTACGAGGAGGGGGGGTTATTGTTTGTAAGGGAGAAAAATTGTGTTAAAAAACTTTAATAAATATATTTTTTTTTAAAAAATAATTCAAAGAAAAGGCTTGTGAGGCATGACCTGCCCTTCACAAAGCCATGCTGACTATCTTTAATCAAACTATGTTTTTCTAAATAATCATAAATCCGATCTCTCAGAATCCTTTCCAATATTTTGCTCACCACAGACGTAAGACTGATGGGTCTGTAATTCCCAGGGATTTCCCTATTCCCTTTCTTGAACAGGGGAACATTCGCCTCCCTCCAATCATCCGGTACTACTCCAGTGGAGAGTGAGGACGCAAAGATCATCGCCAACGGCGCAGCAATCTCCTCCCTCACTTCCCGTAGTACCCTTGGGTATATCCCGTCAGGCCCAGGGGACTTATCTCTCCTGCTGCTTTTCAAAATTTCCAGCACATCCTCCTTCTTAATATCAACCTGTTCGAGTCTATTAACCTGGTTCACACTGTTCTCATGAGCAACAAGGTCCCTCTCTCTCGTGATTACTGAAGCAAAGTATTCACTTAGGGCCTCCCCCATCTCCTCAGACTCTAAGCACAAGTTCCCTCCACTATCCCTGATCGGCCCTACTCTCACTCTGATCATCCTCTTATTTCTCACATAAGTGTCAAACGCCTTGGGGTTTTCCCTAATCCTCCCAGCCAGGGCTTTTTCATGGCCCCTTCTAGCTCTCCTCAGTCCATTTTTGAGTTCCTTCCTGGCTACCTTGTAACCCTCAGAGCCGAGTCAGATCCCTGCTTCCTCAACCTTATGTAAGCTTCCTTCTTCCTCTTGACTAGAAGCTCCACTTCTCTTGTTATCCAAGGCTCCTTCACTTCCCATTCCTTCCTCGTCTCAGTGGGACAAAACTATTCAGCACTCGCAGCAAGTGCTCCTTAAACAACCCCCACATTTCCCCAAGAACAATTGTTCCCACTTTATGCTCCTCAGCTCCTGTCAAATAGCAGTATAATCTCCCCTCCCCCAATTAAATACCTTCCCATACTGTCTGTTCCTATCCCTCTCCATGACTATGGTAAAGGCCAAGGAGTTGTGGTCACTGTCACTGAAATGCTCTCCCACCGAGACATCTGACACCTGACCTGGTTCGTTGCCGAGCATCATGTCCAATATGGCCTCCCCCCTAGTCGGCCTATCTACATATTGAGTCAGGAATCCATCCCGTACACACCGGACAAAATCTGCTCCATCCAAACCATTTGCACTAAGGAGGCTCCAGTCAATATTAGGGAAGTTGAAGTCACCCATGACAACAACTCTGTTACTTCTGCACTTTTCCAAGATCTGCCGCCCAATCTGTTCCTCAACCTCTCTCCTCTGGTTCCCGTTCCCCTGCCAAACTAGTTTAAACCCTCCCGAAGAGCTCTAGCAAACCTCCCACCCAGGATATTGGTGCTCCTCCAGTTTAGGTGCAATCCCTCCTTCATGTACAGGTCCCACCTTCCCCAGAAGGTATCCCAATGATCCACAGATCTGAAGCCTTCCTTCCTGCACCAGCCCTGTAGCCACGTGTTCAGCTGCACTCGCTCTCTGTTCCTTGCCTCACTTGCACGGTAGCAATCCTGAGATCACTCCTCTGCTTGTCCTGCTCTTTAGTTTCCAACCTAACTTCCTGAAATCACATTTTAGATCCTCATCCCTTTTCTTAGCTGTGTCGTTGGTGCCTATGTGGACCACGACTTCTGGTTGCTCCCCCTCCCCCTTAAGAATCCTGTAGACTCGATCCGGGACATCCCTGGCCCTGGCACCCGGGAGGCAACATACTTTCTGGGAGTCTTGTTCGCGACCACAGAATCTCCTATCCATTCCCCTAACCATTGAGTCTCCTCTCACTGTTGCTTTTATATTCGCCCCCCCTTCCCTTCTGAGCCCCAGAGCCAGACTCAGAGCCAACACACACAAAAACAAAAACACACACACAAAAACAAAAACACACACACACACTCAAAAACAAAAACACACACAAAAATAAAAACACACACACAAAAACAAAAACACACAAAAACAAAACCACACACACAAACAAACACACACACACAAAAACACACACAAAAACAAAAAACACACACACAGAAAAACAAAAACACAAACAAAAACAAAAACACACGCACAGAAAAACAAAAACACACACAAAAACAAAAGCTCAAACAAACAAACACAAAAACAAAAACACACACAAAAACAAACACACACACAAAAACAAATACACACACAAAAACAAAAAACACACACACACACAAAAAGACACACACACAAAAACAAAAAACACACGCACAAAAACAGTATGTAGATTGTCCGACCAGAGGAGGGGCAATATTGGATTTAGTACTTGGTAATGAACCAGGGCAAGTGATAGATGTGTTAGTGGGGGAGCATTTTGGAGATAGTGACCACAATTCTGTGACTTTCACTTTAGTAATGGAGAGGGATAGGTATGTGCAACAGGGCAAGGTTTACAATTGGGGGAAGGGTAAATACGATGTTGTCAGACAAGAATTGAAGTGCATAAGTTGGGAACATAGGCTGGCAGGGAAGGACACAACACACACAAAAACAAAAACACACACGCACAGAAAAACAAAAACACACACAAAAACGAAAGCTCAAACACACACACAAAAAAACAAAAACACACACGAAAACAAAAACACACACACAGAAAAACAAAAACACACACAAAAACAAAAGCTCAAACACACACACACAAAAAGAAAAAACACAAATACACACAAAAACACAAACACACACAAAAACAAACACACACACAAAACAAAAACACACACAAAAACAAACACACGCACAAAAACAAACACACACACACAAAAACAAAAACACACACAAAAACAAACAAACACGCACACACAAAAACAAAAACACAAACAAAAACAAACACACAAACAGAAAAACAAAAACACACACAAAAACAAACACACACAAAAACAAATACACACACAAAAACAAAAACACACACACACAAAAACAAACACACACACAAAAACAAACACACACAAAAACACACACAAAAACAAATACACACACAAAAACAAAAAACACACACAAAAACAAAAACAAACACACAAAAACAAACAGACACACAGAAAAACAAAAAGACAAACATAAACAAAAACAAAAACACACGCAAAAAACAAAAAACACACACACAAAAACACACACACACAAAAACAAAAAACACACACACACAGAAAAACAAAAACACACACAAAAACAAAAACACACACACCCACAAAAGCACACACACCCACAAAAACATAAACACACACAAAAACAAAAACACACACGCACAGAAAAACAAAAACACACACAAAAACAAAAGCTCAAACACACACACAAAAACAAAAACACACACAAAAACAAATACACACACAAAAACAAAAAACACACACACAAAAACAAAAACACACAAAAACAAAAACACACACACAGAAAAACAAACACACACACAAAAACAAATACACACACAAGATGAAAAAACACAAACACACACAAAAACACACACACAAAAACAAACACACACACAAAACAAAAACACACACAAAAACAAACACACGCACAAAAACAAACACACACACACAAAAACAAAAACACACACAGAAACAAAACACACACACACAGAAAAACAAAAACACACACAAAAACAAAAGCTCAAACACACACACAAAGAAAAAACACAAACACACACAAAAACACACATACAAAAACAAACACACACACAAAAACAAAAACACACACAAAAACACACACGCACAGAAAAACAAAAACACACACAAAAACAAAAGCTCAAACACACACACACACAAAAAAACAAAAACAAACACACACACAAAAACAAAAACACACACAAAAACAAAAACACAAACACACACACAAAAACAAAAACTCACACACACACTCAAAAACAAAAACACACACAAAAATAAAAACACACACACAAAAACAAAAACACACAAAAACAAAACCACACACACATAAAAACAAACACACACACACAAAAACACACACAAAAACAAAAAACACACACAGAAAAACAAAAACACGCACAAAAACAAAAGCTCAAACAAACATAAAAACAAAAACACACACAAAAACAAACACACACACAAAATCAAATACACACACAAAAACAAAAAACACACACACACAAAAAGACACACACTCAAAAACAAAAACACACACAAAAACAAAAACACACACGCACAGAAAAACAAAAACACACACAAAAACAAAAGCTCAAACACACACACACACAAAAAAACAAAAACAAACACACACACAAAAACAAAAACACACACAAAAACAAAAACACAAACACACACACAAAAACAAAAACTCACACACACACTCAAAACAAAAACACACACAAAAATAAAAACACACACACAAAAACAAAAACACACAAAAACAAAACCACACACACATAAAAACAAACACACACACACAAAAACACACACAAAAACAAAAAACACACACAGAAAAACAAAAACACACACAAAAACAAAAGCTCAAACAAACACACATAAAAACAAAAACACACACAAAAACAAACACACACACAAAATCAAATACACACACAAAAACAAAAAACACACACACACACAAAAAGACACACACACAAAAACAAACACACACACACAAAAACAAAAACACACACACACACTCAAAAACAAAAACACACACAAAAATAAAAACACACACACAAAAACAAAAACACACAAAAACAAAACCACACACACATAAAAACAAACACACACACACAAAAACAAAAACAAAAACAAAAAACACACACAGAAAAACAAAAACACAAACAAAAACAAAAACACACGCACAGAAAAACAAAAACACACACAAAAACAAAAGCTCAAACAAACACACATAAAAACAAAAAGACACACAAAAACAAACACACACACAAAAACAAATACACATACAAAAACAAAAAACACACACACACACAAAAAGACACACACACAAAAACAAACACACACACACAAAAACAAAAACACACACAAAAACAAAAACACACACGCACAGAAAAACAAAAACACACACAAAAACAAAAGCTCAAACACACACACACACAAAAAAACAAAAACAAACACAAAAACAAACACACACACAAAAACAAACAGACACATACAAAAACAAAAACACACACACACAAAAAAACAAAAACAAACACACACACAAAATCAAATACACACACAAAAACAAAAAACACACACACACACAAAAAGACACACACACAAAAACAAACACACACACACAAAAACAAAAACACACACACACACTCAAAAACAAAAACACACACAAAAACAAAAACACACACGCACAGAAAAACAAAAACACACACAAAAACAAAAAACACACACAGAAAAACAAAAACACACACAAAAACAAAAGCTCAAACAAACACACATAAAAACAAAAACACACACAAAAACAAACACACACACAAAATCAAATACACACACAAAAACAAAAAACACACACACACACAAAAAGACACACACACAAAAACAAACACACACACACAAAAACAAAAACACACACACACACTCAAAAACAAAAACACACACAAAAATAAAAACACACACACAAAAACAAAAACACACAAAAACAAAACCACACACACATAAAAACAAACACACACACACAAAAACAAAAACAAAAAACACACACAGAAAAACAAAAACACACACAAAAACAAAAGCTCAAACAAACACACATAAAAACAAAAACACACACAAAAACAAACACACACACAAAATCAAATACACACACAAAAACAAAAAACACACACACACACAAAAAGACACACACACAAAAACAAACACACACACACAAAAACAAAAACACACACACACACTCAAAAACAAAAACACACACAAAAATAAAAACACACACACAAAAACAAAAACACACAAAAACAAAACCACACACACATAAAAACAAACACACACACACAAAAACAAAAACAAAAACAAAAAACACACACAGAAAAACAAAAACACAAACAAAAACAAAAACACACGCACAGAAAAACAAAAACACACACAAAAACAAAAGCTCAAACAAACACACATAAAAACAAAAAGACACACAAAAACAAACACACACACAAAATCAAATACACATACAAAAACAAAAAACACACACACACACAAAAAGACACACACACAAAAACAAACACACACACACAAAAACAAAAACACACACAAAAACAAAAACACACACGCACAGAAAAACAAAAACACACACAAAAACAAAAGCTCAAACACACACACACACAAAAAAACAAAAACAAACACAAAAACAAACACACACACAAAAACAAACAGACACACACAAAAACAAAAACACACACACACAAAAAAAAAAAAACAAACACACACAAAATCAAATACACACACAAAAACAAAAAACACACACACACACAAAAAGACACACACACAAAAACAAACACACACACACAAAAACAAAAACACACACACACACTCAAAAACAAAAACACACACAAAAACAAAAACACACACGCACAGAAAAACAAAAACACACACAAAAACAAAAGCTCAAACACACACACACACAAAAAAACAAAAACAAACACAAAAACAAACACACACACAAAAACAAAAACACACACAAAAACAAAAACACAAACACACACACAAAAACAAAAACTCACACACACACTCAAAACAAAAACACACACAAAAATAAAAACACACACACAAAAACAAAAACACACAAAAACAAAACCACACACACATAAAAACAAACACACACACACAAAAACACACACAAAAACAAAAAACACACACAGAAAAACAAAAACACACACAAAAACAAAAGCTCAAACAAACACACATAAAAACAAAAACACACACAAAAACAAACACACACACACAAAATCAAATACACACACAAAAACAAAAAACACACACACACACAAAAAGACACACACACAAAAACAAACACACACACACAAAAACAAAAACACACACACACACTCAAAAACAAAAACACACACAAAAATAAAAACACACACACAAAAACAAAAACACACAAAAACAAAACCACACACACATAAAAACAAACACACACACACAAAAACAAAAACAAAAACAAAAAACACACACAGAAAAACAAAAACACAAACAAAAACAAAAACACACGCACAGAAAAACAAAAACACACACAAAAACAAAAGCTCAAACAAACACACATAAAAACAAAAAGACACACAGAAACAAACCCACACACAAAAACAAATATACATACAAAAACAAAAAACACACACACACACAAAAAGACACACACACAAAAACAAACACACACACAAAAACAAAAACACACACAAAAACAAAAACACACACGCACAGAAAAACAAAAACACACACAAAAACAAAAGCTCAAACACACACACACACAAAAAAACAAAAACAAACACAAAAACAAGCACACACACAAAAACAAACAGACACACACAAAAACAAAAACACACACACACAAAAAAACAAAAACAAACACAAAAACACACACAAAAACAAAAACACAAACACACACACAAAAAGAAAAACACACACAAAAACAAAAACACACACACACAGAAAAACGAAAACACATACGAAAACAAAAAAACACACAAAAACTAAAACACACACAAAAACACACACACAAAAACAAAAACACACACACACACTCAAAAACAAAAACACACACAAAAATAAAAACACACACACAAAAACAAAAACACACAAAAACAAAACCACACACACACAAACAAACACACACACACAAAAACACACACAAAAACAAAAAACACACACACAGAAAAACAAAAACACAAACAAAAACAAAAACACACCCACAGAAAAACAAAAACACACACAAAAACAAAAGCTCAAACAAACAAACACAAAAACAAAAACACACACAAAAACAAACACACACACAAAAACAAATACACACACAAAAACAAAAAACACACACACACACAAAAAGACACACACACAAAAACAAAAAACACACGCACAAAAACAGTATGTAGATTGTCCGACCAGAGGAGGGGAAATATTGGATTTAGTACTTGGTAATGAACCAGGGCAAGTGATAGATTTGTTAGTGGGGGAGCATTTTGGAGATAGTGACCACAATTCTGTGACTTTCACTTTAGTAATGGAGAGGGATAGGTATGTGCAACAGGGCAAGGTTTACAATTGGGGGAAGGGTAAATACGATGTTGTCAGACAAGAATTGAAGTGCATAAGTTGGGAACATAGGCTGGCAGGGAAGGACACAAGTGAAATGTGGAACTTGTTCAAGGAACAGGTGCTACGTGTCCTTGATATGTATGTCCCTGTCAGGCAGGGAAGAGATGGTCGAGTGAGGGAACCATGGTTGACAAGAGAGGTTGAATGTCTTGTTAAGAGGAAAAAGGAGACTTATGTAAGGCTGAGGAAACAAGGTTCAGACAGGGCATTGGAGGGATACAAGATAGCCAGGAGGGAACTGAAGAAAGGGAATAAGAGAGCTAAGAGAGGGCATGAACAATCTTTGGCGGGTAGGATCAAGGAAAACCCCAAGGCCTTTTACACATATGTGAGAAATATGAGAATGACGAGAGCGAGGGTAGGTCCGATCAAGGACAGTAGCGGGAGATTGTGTATTGAGTCTGAAGAGATAGGAGAGGTCTTGAACGAGTACTTTTCTTCTGTATTTACAAATGAGAGGGGCCATATTGTTGGAGAGGACAGTGTGAAACAGATTGGTAAGCTCGAGGAAATACTTGTTAGGAAGGAAGATGTGTTGGGCATTTTGAAAAACTTGAGGATAGACAAGTCCCCCGGGCCTGACGGGATATATCCAAGGATTCTATGGGAAGCAAGAGATGAAATTGCAGAGCCGTTGGCAATTATCTTTTCGTCCTCACTGTCAACAGGGGTGGTACCAGGGGATTGGAGAGTGGTGAAGGTCGTGCCCCTGTTCAAAAAAGGGACTAGGGATAACCCTGGGAATTACAGGCCAGTTAGTCTTACTTCGGTGGTAGGCAAAGTAATGGAAAGGGCACTGAAGGATAGGATTTCTGAGCATCTGGAAAGACACTGCTTGATTAGGGATAGTCAGCATGGATTTGTGAGGGGTAGGTCTTGCCTTACAAGTCTTATTGAATTCTTTGAGGAGGTGACCAAGCATGTGGATGAAGGTAAAGCAGTGGATGTAGTGTACATGGATTTTAGTAAGGCATTTGATAAGTTTCCCCATGGTAGGCTTATGCAGAAAGTAAGGAGGCATGGGATAATGGGAAATTTGGCCAGTTGGATAACGAACTGGCTAACCGATAGAAGTCAGAGAGTGGTGGTGGATGGCAAATATTCAGCCTGGATCCCAGTTACCAGTGGCGTACCTCAGGGATCAGTTCTGGGTCCTCTGCTGTTTGTGATTTTCATTAATGACTTGGATGAGGGAGTTGAAGGGTGGGTCAGTAAATTTGCAGACTATACGAAGATTGGTGGAGTTGTGGATAGTAAGGAGGGCTGTTGTCGGCTGCAAAGAGACATAGATAGGATGCAGAGCTGGGCTGAGAAGTGGCAGATGGAGTTTAACCCTGAAAAGTGTGAGGTTGTCCATTTTGGAAGGACAAATATGAATGCGGAATACAGGGTTAACGGTAGAGTTCTTGGCAATGTGGAGGAGCAGAGAGATCTTGGGGTCTATGTTCATACATCTTTGAAAGTTGCCACTCAAGTGGATAGAGCTGTGAAGAAGGCCTATGGTGTGCTCGCGTTCATTAACAGAGGGATTGAATTTAAGAGCTGTGAGATGATGATGCAGCTGTACAAAACTTTGGTAAGGCCACATTTGGAGTACTGTGTACAGTTCTGGTCGCCTCATTTTAGGAAGGATGTGGAAGCTTTGGAAAAGGTGCGAAGAAGATTTACCAGGATGTTGCCTGGAATGGAGAGTAGGTCTTGCGAGGAAAGGTTGAGGGTGCTAGGCCTTTTCTCATTAGAACGGAGAAGGATGAGGGGCGACTTGATAGAGGTTTAT
Organism: Scyliorhinus torazame; assembly: GCF_047496885.1. Taxonomy (NCBI): domain Eukaryota; kingdom Metazoa; phylum Chordata; class Chondrichthyes; order Carcharhiniformes; family Scyliorhinidae; genus Scyliorhinus; species Scyliorhinus torazame. The sequence continues at coordinate 65,338 of NW_027308119.1, read as the reverse complement.
AAGATGATCAGTGGAATAGATAGAGTAGACAGTCAGAGACTTTTTCCCCGGGTGGAACAAACCATTACAAGGGGACATAAATTTAAGGTGGAAGATATAGGAGGGATATCAGAGGTAGGTTCTTTACCCAGAGAGCAGTGGGGGCATGGAATGCACTGCCTGTGGAAGTAGTTGAGTTGGAAACATTAGGGACCTTCAAGCAGTTATTGGATAGGTACATAGATTACGGTAAAATGATATAGTGTAGATTTATTTGTTCTTAAGGGCAGCACGGTAGCATTGTGGATAGCACAATTGCTTCACAGCTCCAGGGTCCCAGGTTCGATCCGGCTTGGGTCACTGTCCGTGCGGAGTCTGCACATCCTCCCCGTGTCTGCGTGGGTTTCCTCCGGGTGCTCCGGTTTCCTCCCACAGTCCAAAGATGTGCAGGTTAGGTGGATTGGCGAATGATAAATTGCCCTTAATGTCCAAAATTGCCCTTGGTGTTGGGTGGAGGTGTTGAGTTTGGGTAGGGTGCTCTTTCCAAGAGCCGGTGCAGACTCAAAGGGCCGAATGGCCTCCTTCTGCACTGAAAATTCAATGATAATCTATGATTAATCTAGGACAAAGGTTCGGCACAACATCGTGGGCCGAAGGGCCTGTTCTGTGCTGTATTTTCTATGTTCTATGTTCTATGTACCGCCACTGTCTGCCATGATGCTCAACGCCTCGAACGACACTCTCTTCCCCACCAAAATCGCCACTCCCGATATTTTGCATCCAAACCCGAATGAAACACCTGCCCTACCCATCCCTTTCTCAACCTTACCTGATCAGCCACCTTCGGGTGCGTCTCCTGAAGCATGGCCACATCCGCCTTCAGCCCCTTCAGGTGCACGAACACCCGGGCCCGCTTGACCGGCCCATTCAGTCCCCTTACATTCCAGGTTATCAGCCGGATCAGGGGGCTCCTCACCCCTCTCCCCCGCCGACTAGCTATAGCCCTTCCTGGGCCAGCCACATGCCCGTGCCCCCCACACGGCATGTTCCCTACATCGACAGACCCCCCACCCCCCACGCCCCGACCTCCTCGACCAACTCCAGCTCCCCCTTGGCCATTCCAGCAGCAACCCGGTCCTCCCCCCCCACCACCCCGCCCCCCCCAACCCCACCCAACTAGGTCCCCCCCTAGCTGCATTGTTTCCCCCATTGCACTCCCGTAAGTCTGCTGACCCCGGCCACTCCCGCTGCTCCATCGACACCCCCCAGTGTGGAACCTCCCCTCCCCCCACTTGTCCACCAGCAGGATCTCATCCATTCCACTCCCAGCGCAGGAGAAAAAGCCCGCGCTTCCCAGCTCCGGCCCTGCCCCTTCAGCCCTAAACGCGGGAAAAAGCCCGCGCTTTTCACTCGGCTGGCCCTGCCTCCCCTGGCGCAGCTCCCTTTCCAGGCCCAGTCCCACTATCCCCGACTCAGGCCTCCCCCCCCCCCCCCCCGCGGGGCCCCATCTCCCCTACCGACCATCCACCCCCCAAGCACACTCCTTATTTTATATTGTCTCTCCATGTTCTTCTTACCAAAATGCATCAACTCCCATGTCTCCACATTGAACTTCATCTGCTGCCTATCTGCCCACTTTATCAACTTGCCCTGTGTGCTTTAAGGCTCGACTCTGTCCTCTTCATAGTTTACAATACTGCCAGGCTTTGTGCTATCCGTAAGCTTTGACAAGCAGCCCCATTGGGTAATGAGAAACAGCCATGACCACCCATGTCTCTGCCACTGCCGCCTTCTCAGTAGCGGCACAAGTTTCCATGAGGGCTGCAGAAGCAAAATGGACCCGTTTCCCGTCATCGTCCTTTCACAGCTGGATGACACCAGGAAGCATCAGCAGCGGCGACAATGGGCAAAGTGGGGTCATAGTGCGCCTGGACATCCGAGGAGACTAGTCAAAGTTTAATGGATTGAAAGGCCATGAGTTGTTTCACACCCCAGAACCATTGTTGGCCTCTCTGCAGGATATTGCTTAAGGGTTCCATGAGCGTGGCCAAACTGGAAATCAGCCTTCCCACATAGTTTCCCATCCCCCCAAAATGTTGAATGTCGGTGATGGAATTCAATTGGGGAAACTCATCAATGGTCTTTGTATCCTGTGGATCGACCTTGACACCATGCCGTTGGGTGAATTGTATCCTGGTGCTGGCGAACTCACACTTGCTGTTCCGCATGAGGCCCACTTCCTGGATAGCCTCTCTTATCCAATGGTCATGTTGCGGCTCTGAAAGAACCATGTGCCAGGATGTTGACCAGGTGGCGGTAATCCCTTTGCCTTCAAGAACTTTCGACAGTACAAGCTGGAATGCCTCAAGGGCAGGCGAAATGCCGGAAGGGAAGTGGGTAAAGAAACGCCTCGAATGTTATGTGTGGTTCAGATCCTAGGATGGTTGGCGTAATATTCATAAAGACCACAATTCACTTTTATATTAAACAAAGCTAAAGATTTATCTACACTACTTAATTGAAATCAACTCTTACTTCTATATAATAAATAATTGACAACACATATACAATCCACACTCATCTACCACTAATCTCAACACTAATACAATAACTATGATTTGCTCCCACTCACACTAGCTTTCTTAGAGTCTGTCTTCGAACCTTCTCCTCAACCCTCTCCCAGAAGGCTTGGCATCGATGATTTATATAGTTCTGCACCCAGCTCCCTCTAATGGTTGATTCGGACATAACATTAACCCTTACAGTTTTGTACATTTCTCATAATGTCACATCCTCCTTTCTTTGAGAAAAAGGTTATAAATTCTGTTTGTAAGATTTTTTTGAATATAACATTAGAGAATTCATTATTTTTTTTTTTACATTCAATAGCAAAAGCTAAATGTCATATCACAGCAGTGATTACGGAATACTAGTTGTTAACGTGTCATTATAAATTCAGCGTATTCGGCAGTTTTCTTGTTATCGGCGATCTTCTTGGTGTTCTTGTTGAAGTGTTCAAATCGTCTTCCATGTTTTCTGGATTTCTTGTTGGCAATGAAGGATTTGAAAAGTCAATGTTGTGGAATATGGCATCCGGAGCGACAATGCTCGGAGTTTGAAATGGAACGTAGTAGTTCTTTATCTTTAATAATGCTCTTCGATTCCTTCGAAACATTGTGCCGTGTTCAGTTTGCACTGGTGCGATCTCTCGTAATACATGTGACCATCCACCATCAGGATTCTGTACTCTGACATAATCTCCTTCTTGTAACGGCGGTAAAGGTTCTAAACGCCTGTTGTAGTAGGCTTGTTGTTTTCTACTTTTGTAACCTTATTCTGTCATGAAGCAGTTGTTCAGCCATATTTGGAATTGTGATTTTTGGTAGAGTCGTATGAATTTTTCTTCCCATCAACATCTGGGCGGGGGCAAACCTGATGACAATGGAGTAGCTCTGTGTGTCAACAGTGCTAAAGAGCAATCTTTGTTGTCATCTAGTGCTTTGCTGAATAGCTTCCTTAACTATTCCGACACCTTTCTCAGCTTTTCCGTTTGATTGGGGGCACAATGGACTTGATGTTATACGGTGGAAATTATAACTTTCCGCAAATTGTGACCATTCCCAGCCGGTAAAACAAGGACCATTGTTGGAAATAACGTTCAATGGAAGTCCATGTCGGGCAAATACAGCAGATTTTGCTGCTCTGATTACTGATCGAGTTGTTGAATGCGTGAGTGTAATAACCTCAGGATAGTTTGAATGGTAGTCAATAATGACTAAATAATCATGTCCTATAAAATAGAATAGGTCCATTCCAACTTTCAGCCATGGATAAGTGGCTACTTCATTTTCTTCAAAGCTTGTTTACATTGTGCAGATTGATGCCTTGACAAATGCTGCCTTCCTGCACATATGGTCCACATCCTTGTTGATCCCAGGCCAGTGCACAGATTGCCTTGCTTGTCTGAGACATTTTTCAATTCCTTGATGCCCTTCATGTATCTGTTCCAAGATGTATTTCCGTTGGCAGGAGGAAATGACTATTCTGTCTCCTTTAAGTTCCTACTTAATTCCTATCCGTTAATCACAGTGAAGACATCTTTGACACTACGAAAACTGGAACAACAACCATTGGGCCATTCTTCTTTCAGGTATGGGATTACCCTTTGGAGTGTTGAGTCCTTCTCTGTCCTTCTCGTATTAGATGTCGCTTGTTGTCAGACACTCGTAGCATTTCTGCAATAAATGAAGCTTGTGCTTCCACAATGTGTACTATTTCTGAAGCCCTGGTATCAACATTATTTGTAGCTCTTGATAAAAATTTGTTCAATTTCACCTTTAAGCGTGACATTTCAATTATTGGTTATGTGGATCATAGATACATAGATACATAGAACATACAGTGCAGAAGGAGGCCATTCGGTCCACCAACCCACTTAAGCCCTCACTTCCACCCTATCCCCATAACCCAATAACCCTTCCTAACATTTTTGGACACTAAGGGCAATTTTTAGCATGGCCAATCCACCTAACCTGCACGTCTTTGGACTGTGGGTGGAAACCGGAGCACCCGGAGGAAACCCAAGCAGACACGGGGAAACCTTGCAGAGTCCTTACAGACAGTGACCCAGCGGGGAATCGAACCTGGGACCCAGGCGCTGTGAAGCCACAGTGCTAGCCACGTGTGTTACCGTGCTGCCCAAGTCCTTTGAACCAAGTTGAGTTTGCTGCCAGCATCCACCCCAAGTAGTGATAATTCATCATTTTCTACTATTTCGAAGTGCTGATGTCGCCATTCTGAACAATGAGACGGAAGGAGCCTCTTGTGGCTATGACATTGCCATTATAGTCAGTCACTCGACAGGTTGATTTCTTTATTTGTGGTTTACTGTGCTCTTGTCTTAAATCCTTTTCGGTTATTAAATTCACGTGTGCACCTGTCTCTAATTTAAACAGAATTTCAGACCCATTTATATCGATAGTACAGTCCACACTTGAATAATTTTGAAGAGCTGATATATCGGATTGTTATCACAGTCCAGAGCATTAACCCCCGTAATCGTATCGACCATGAAAGTATCTTTCAGTAATACTGGGAGGAATCATCATTATCCGTTTCCTTCATTCTGTATACTCCGAATCTTCCTATAATTGATGGACGATCTTTTAAATGTATTATCTGTTGAGGCTGTTGCAGAATGACACTGTGCTGCAAAGTGATTATATTTGCCACGATTGGAACATTGTTTGCTTTTTGCCGGACAGTTTTATTTACTGTGGCCGTGGCCACAGCGTGCGCACATCTCCCCGCTCGTGATGTCACTTTCAAAATGGCCACCAGCCATTGTGTGCAGTTTTCTGTGCTGCGCCACAGCATTAATGGCAACGGCCACCTTTCCCGATTTTGCGCTTTTTTCATTTGCACAGAACTCCACATATTCAAAGAATGCTTGTTCACTCAGTGTAATTCTCTCAGCGCAGTGCTCTCAGTGCAGTACTCTAAGTGCAGTACTCGCAGTGTAATAATCTCAGTGTATACTGTCAGTGTAATTCTCAGTGTAATATTCTCAGTGCAAGACTCTCAGTGTAATACTCTCAGTGCAAGACTCTCAGTGTATACTCTCAGTGCAAGACTCTCAGTGTAATACTCTCAGTGCAAGACTCTCAGTGTATACTCTCTGTGCAGTACTCACCGTGTATATTCTCAGTGTATATTCTCACTGTAATAGACCCAATGTAATTCTCTCAGTGTAATTCTCTCAGTGCAAGACTCTCAGTGTATACTCTCTGTGCAGTACTCACCGTGTATACTCTCAGTGTAATACTCTCAGTGTAATACTCTCAGTGTAATACTCTCAGTGTAATACTCTCAGTGTAATAGACCCAGTGTAATACTCCCAGTGTAATACTCCCAGTGTAATACTCCCAGTGTAATACTCCCAGTGTAATACTCTCAGTGTAATACTCTCAGTGTAATAGACCCGGTGTAATAGACCCTGTGGTGTAATAGACCCTGTGGTGTAATAGACCCTGTGGTGTAATAGACCCTGTGGTGTAATAGACCCTGTGGTGTAATAGACCCTGTGGTGTAATAGACCCTGTGGTGGTGGAATACTCTCTGTGTAATACTCTCTGTGTAATACTCTCTGTGTAATACTCTCTGCGTAATACTCTCTGCGTAATACTCTCTCCGTAGTACTCTCTGCGCAGTACTCCCGGCGCGATTCTCCCGGCGCGATTCTCCCGGCGCGATTCTCCCGGCGCGATTCTCCCGGCGCGATTCTCCCGGCGCGATTCTCCCGGCGCGATTCTCCCGGCGCGATACTCAGTGTAATAACCACAGTATAACACACTCAATGTAACACTCAGTGTAATTCTCTCAGTGTGATACTCTCAGTGCAGTACTGGATGAACTTTGGATCATCCGGGAGGCAGAGGGGGTGATAGAGAAGAGTTACAGGGAGGGAGCCACACCCAAGGTACAGGACAAGAGTAGCTGGGTTAGAGTCAGTGGAAAGAAAATGAGCGGGCAGACGTATACCATTTTGGATGCTGTTGGGGGGGATGACCTACCGGGGGAAGGCCCTAGCAGCCATTTGATCCATTTCTTAAAGGTACTCTCACATGACACTTCCTATAATGAGGCGACCAGAACTGGACACAATATTCCAAGTGTTGTCTAACTAGAGTTTTATAAAGCTGCAGCAAAACCTCGCAACTCAATCCTCCTGTTCATGAAAGCCAACACACCATACGCCATCTTAACAACCCTATCAACCTGGGTGGCAGCTTTGAGGGATCTATGTACGTGGACCCCAAGATCCCTCTGTTCCGCCACACTTCCAAGAATCCTGCCTTTAACCCTGTATTCAGCATTCAAATTCGACCTTCCAAAATGAATCACTTCACCTTTATCAAGGTTAAACTCCATCTGCCACTTCTCAGCCCAGCTCTGCATCCTGTCAATGTCCTGATGTAACCTGCAACAACCCTCAACACTATCTACAACGCACCAACATTCATGTCATCGGCAAACTTACTAACCCACCCTTCCAATTCCTCATCCAAGTTCTTAGATAAAAACCACAAAGAGCAGAGGTCCCAGAACAGATCCTTGTGGTACACAACTGGTCATCGACCTCCAGGCGGAATACTTTCCATCCACTACCACTCGCTGTCTTCTTTCGGCCAGCCAATTCTGTATCCAGACAGCCAAATTTCCCTGTATCCCATGCCCCCTAACTTTCTGAATGAGTCTGCCATGGGGAACCTTATCAAATGCCTTACTGAAATCCATATACACCACATCCACTGCCCGACCTTCATCGATGTGTCTCATCGTATCCTCAAAGAATTCAAAGAAGAGACTTCCGGGAGCGGCTATGCAGAGCTAGGTCGCATATTCGGTAGCTCCCACTTGGAACGGACTTTTGGGCTCTTTTACAGGGCCCCCACGGCATTTGTTTGACATTTCCCGGTGTGGGAAGAAGACTGCAACATTCCCCTGACAGTGTCCCCCTGGAATGTTGTGTCTTTTGGCTACCAGACCCGGCAGAAACAGTAAATGATTTGGCTTTGGCTGCAGGTTTAGACAAGGGCCTCTTCCAGCATGCAGGCGGGGGAAGGGCAAGCTTAAAGCTGCAATCTGACTTGACTCTATCAAAGGTGAATTCTAGCAGCAGAGGGAACAACTGTGAAAGGATCTACCAAGGCCATTGAAGAAGCAGGGACGAGGTTTCCGGTGGCGGCCATGGAGGAGTAGGTCGCGCATTCGGCAGCTCCCGTCTGGAACTGACTCTCAGACCTTTTTCAGGAGTTTCCATCGACTTTTTAAACGGACCAGAAGTGTAACGGCCAAAGGAGCGGCACTGGAGCAACGGGAGAAGTGAGGGAAAGAAAACAAAATGGCGGCGGCCAGGGACAAAGGGGAGCTGCAGGAGTTCATCAAGCGCTGCTTCGAGGAGATGCGCAAGGAGATGTTGGCGCCTATGCTTTCGGCAATTGAAGGACTCAGGATCACCCAGAAGGTCCACGAAGCTAAGATCCAGGAAGTACAGAAAAGAGTTAGTCAGACCGAGGACGAGCTCGTGGGCCTGGCGGTGAGAGTGGAGCAGAACGAGGCGCCACACAAGAGGTGGGCGGGAAGACTCGAAGATCTGGAGAACAGGTCGAGGAGAAAGAATCTGCGAATCCTGGGTCTCCCTGAGGGAGTGGAGGGGGCTGATGCCGGGGCATACGCGAGCACGATGCTCGAGGCGATGATGGGCACGAAGGCCCCTTCGAGGCCGCTGGAGTTGGACGGGGCACATCGGGTGCTGGCGAAGAAGCCCCAGGCAAATGAGCCGCCAAGGGCAATGGTGGTGAGGTTCCACCGGTTCACGGGCAGAGAGTGGGTCCTGAGATAGGCCAAGAAGGAGCGGAGCAGTAAGTGGGACAATGCAGAGATCCGAATATACCTGGACTGGAGCACGGAGGTTGCAAAGCGGAGAGCGGGTTTCAACCGGGCCAAAGCGGCGTTGTACCGGAAAGAAGTGAAATTCGGAATGCTGCAGCCAGTGCGACTGTGGGTCACATACAAGGGCCAACACTATTACTTCTAAACGCCTGAAGAGGCGTGGACCTTTGTACAAGCCGAAAAGTTGGACTCTAACTGAGGGTTTGTGAGGGTGGGGGGGGGGGATGTTTTGGGGATTGATGTGTGATGGTTGTTGTATATAGGGGGTCAATCACGCGCAGGGAATGTTACATGGGCTGGGGGAGAGAGACAAGGCCGCGACAGGAGCTGCGCCAGAGGGGGCGGAGCGGGCTTTGGAAAGCGCGCGGTGTTTTCCCGCGCGCGGGAAGAAAGGCGGGAAGGGGAACGAAGGAATGCATATGGATTGGGAGACTCCCACGCGGGGAGGTCAATGGGACGGCGGGGGAAGCCGGGGTCAGCAGGTGTCAGCTGACTTACGGGAGTGACATGGGGGGAGCAAAAAAGCTAGACCGGGGTCTAGCGGGGGAGAGGGGAGGGGGGGAAGGGGGGGGGGAAAGGGTTGCTGCTGCACTGGCCGAAAGGGAATGGGACACAGAAGAGGTGGTCGGGACGGGGATACCCCCTCTGGGGGACTGGAGGGTGAGGGAGGCGTGGACACGGGACTGGCCCAGAAAAGGAGATGGCTAGTCGGCGGGGCGTGGGGGGGTGAGAGTCCCTCCAATCCGGCTGATAACGTGGAATGTGAGGGGCCTGAATGGGCCGGTGAAGAGGGCTCGAGTGTTTGCGCACTTAAAGGGACTGAAGGCGGACGTGGCCATGCTCCAAGAGACACACCTGAAGGTGGCGGACCAGGTCAGGCTAAGAAAGGGATGGGTAGGACAGGTATTCCACTCTGGACTGGACGCGAAGAATAGAGGGGTGGCAATATTGGTGGGAAAGCGGGTGTCATTTGAGGCCAAGACTATCGTAGCGGACAATGGAGGGCGATATGTAATGGTGAGCGGTAGGCTGCAAGGGACGTGGGTGGTGTTGGTAAACGTATACGCCCCGAACTGGGATGATGCCGGATTCATGAAGCGCATGTTGGGGCGCATTCCGGACCTGGAGATAGGAGGCCTGATAATGGGAGGGGACTTCAATACAGTGTTGGATCCAGCACTGGACCGCTCCAAATCAAGGACTGGAAAGAGGCCGGCGGCGGCCAATGTACTTAGGGGGTTTATGGATCAGATGGGGGAGTGGACCTGTAGCGCACAATGACTTACGAGAGACGAGAAGTGATGAAGTCGATCCAGGCTTTATTAAACGATGCTTGTCCCCAGCAGCTCAGCAACAGAATGAAGCTGCGGGGAGAAGCTCGGGTTCTTATACTCCGCCTTCAGGGCGGAGCCAGGAGTCGGCAGCCAACCAGGACCCGGGATCTGTCAGCCAATAGCATCTCGGCTTCACAGTCCCACATGACCCCTAATACATACCACCACAGGACCCATGGCGGTTTGCAAGGCCGCAGGCCAGGGAATTTTCTTTCCTCTCCCATGTACACAAAGCCTACTCCCGGATAGATTTCTTTGTTCTGGGTAGGGCGCTCAACCCGAGGGTGGAAGGGACGGAGTATTCGGCTATAGCCGTTTCGGACCATGCCCCGCACTGGATGGAACTGGAGCTGGGAGAGGAGAGGGACCAACGCCCGTTGTGGCGGCTGGATGTGGGACTGCTGGCGGACGAGGTGATGTGTGGGAAGGTGAAGGGGTGTATCGAAAGGTACTTGGAGGCCAACGACAATGGGGAGGTGCGGGTGGGGGTGGTATGGGAGGCGTTGAAGGCGGTGATCAGGGGAGAGCTAATTTCCATTAGGGCTCATAGGGAGAAGACAGAGGGTATGGAAAGGGAGAGGTTAGTGGGGGAGATTTTGAGAGTAGACAGGAGATACGCAGAGGCCCCGGAGGAAAGATTACTTGGGGAAAGACGACGGCTCCAGACGGAGTTTGACCTGTTGACCACAGGGAAGGCGGAGGCACAGTGGAGGAAAGCGCAGGGGGCGACCTACGAGTATGGGGAAAAGGCTAGTCGGATGCTGGCACACCAGCTCCGTAAGAGGATGGCAGCGAGGGAAATAGGGGGAGTCAAAGATGGAAGGGGAGCCACGGTTCGGAGTGCGACGAAAATAAACGAGGTATTCAAGGCCTTTTATGAAGAGCTGTACAGATCCCAGCCCCCAGCGGGGCAAGAGGGGATGAGACGATTCCTAGATCAGCTGAGATTCCCAAGGGTGGAGGAGCAAGAGGTGGCTGGTTTGGGGGCACCAATTGGGTTGGAGGAGCTGAGCAAGGGTTTGGGGAGCATGCAGGCGGGGAAGGCCCCGGGACCGGACGGATTCCCGGTGGAGTTCTACAGACCTGTTGGTCCCGCTACTGGTGAGGACCTTTAATGAGGCAAGAGAGGAGGGGACCCTGCCCCCGACAATGTCGGAAGCGACAATTTCTTTGATCCTAAAGCGGGACAAGGACCCACTGCAATGTGGATCGTACAGGCAGACCTCGCTCCTCAATGTGGATGCAAAGTTGCTGGCAAAAGTGCTGGCCACGAGGATCGAGGACTGTGTTCCGGGGGTAATCCACGAGGACCAGACGGGATTTGTAAAGGGCAGGCAACTAAACACCAATGTGCGGCGGCTCTTAAATGTGATAATGATGCCATCGGAGGAGGGAGAGGCGGAGATAGTGGCAGCTATGGACGCGGAGAAGGCCTATGACCGAGTAGAGTGGGAGTACCTCTGGGAGGTGCTGCGTAGGTTTGGGTTCGGGGTAGGGTTTATCAATTGGGTTAAGCTCCTTTACAGAGCCCCGATGGCGAGTGTAATGACGGACCGGCGAAGGTCGGAGTACTTTCGACTGTACCGAGGGACGAGGCAGGGGTGCCCCCTGTCCCCCCTGTTGTTCGCATTGGCGATCAAACCATTGGCCATGTCATTGAGGGAGTCTAATAAATGGAGGGGGGTGGTCTGAGGGGGAGAAGAGCATCGGGTGTCGCTATATGCGGATGACCTGTTGCTGTACGTGGCGGATCCAATGGAGGGGATGGTGGAGGTCATGCAGAGACTCTAAGGGAGTTTGGGGACTTTTTGGGCTATAAGCTCAATGTAGGGAAGAGTGAGCTCTTTGTATTACAGGCAGGGGACCAAGAAAGAGGGATAGGGGACCTACCGCTGAGGAGGGCGGAGGGGAGCTTTCGGTATCTGGGGATCCAGATAGCCAGGAGTTGGGGGACCCTACATAAACTGAATCTGACGAGGTTGGTGGAGCAAATGGAGGAGGATTTCAAAAGATGGGACATGTTACCGCTCTCGCTGGTGGGTAGAGTGCAGTCGGTCAAAATGGTGGTCCTTCCAAGGTTTCTGTTTGTGTTTCAGTGCCTTCCCATCGTGATCACTAAGGCCTTTTTTAAGAGAGTAGGCAGGAGTATTATGGGGTTTGTGTGGGCGAATAAGACCCCGAGAGTAAGGAGAGGGTTCCTGGAACGCAGTAGGGACCGAGGAGGGTTGGCGCTGCCAAACCTGGGGAGCTACTACTGGGCAGCAAATGTGGCGATGATCCGCAAGTGGGTTATGGAGGGGGAGGGGGCGGCATGGAAGAGGATGGAGATAGTGTCCTGTAAAGGAACGAGCCTGGGGGTGTTGGTGACGGCACCGCTGCCGCTCTCGCCGACAAAGTATACCACGAGCCCGGTGGTGGCGGCAACGCTAAGGATCTGGGGCCAGTGGAGACGGCACCGGGGTGCAATGGGAGCATCGGTGTGGTCCCCGATCAGGGGTAACCACCGGTTTGTCCCGGGGAAGATGGACGGGGGGTTCCAGAGCTGGCATCGGGCGGGGATTGGAAGAATGGGGGACCTGTTCATCGACGGGACGTTTGCGAGCCTAGGGGCACTGGAGGAGAAATTCGAGTTACCCCCGGGAAATGCCTTTAGATATATGCAGGTGAGGGCTTTTGTGAGGCGACAGGTGAGGGAATTCCCGTTGCTCCCGGCACAAGAAGTTCAAGATAGGGTGATCTCGGGTGTATGGGTCGGGGAGGGCAAGGTGTCGGAAATACACCAGGAGTTGAAAGAAGAGGGGGAAGCGCTGGTAGAAGAGTTGAAGGGTAAATGGGAGGAGGAGCTGGGGGAGGAGATAGAGGAAGGTCTGTGGGCTGATGCCCTAGGTAGGGTTAATTCCTCCTCCTCGTGTGCCAGGCTCAGCCTGATACAATTTAAGGTGGTCCACAGAGCGCACTTGACGGGGGCGAGGTTGAGTAGGTTCTTTGGGGTGGAGGACAGATGTGGAAGGTGTTCAGCGAGTCCGGCGAACCATGTCCATATGTTTTGGTCATGCCCGGCACTGGAGGCGTTCTGGAGAGGAGTGGCGGGAGCAATATCTCAGGTGGTGAAAGTCCGGGTCAAGCCAAGCTGGGGGCTAGCAATATTTGGAGCAGTGGACGAACCGGGAGTGCAGGAGGCGAAAGAGGCCGGCATTCTGGCCTTTGCGTCCCTAGTAGCCCGGCGAAGGATCTTGCTAATGTGGAAGGAGGCGAAGCCCCCCAGCCTGGAGGCCTGGATAAATGATATGGCTGGGTTCATAAAGTTGGAGAGGATTAAGTTCGCCTTGAGGGTCTGCGCAGGGGTTCTACAGGCGGTGGCAACCGTTCCTAGACTATCTTGCGGAGCGTTAGAGGAAGGTCGGTCAGCAGCAGCAGCAGCAGCAACCTTGGGAGGGGGGGAAACGTCCTGGGAGGGGGGGGAAGGGGGGACTGCCTGGGAGGGTGGATGAGCAAGAGATAACATGAAGGGTTGGGGAAACTGGCACGTACGGGTGAGGGCCAGTTTACAAAGCTGTGTAAATATATCATTTTGCCATGTATATATCTTGCTCTGCGCGATTTCTCGTTTTTTTTTGTTACGAGGAGGGGGGGTTATTGTTTGTAAGGGAGAAAAATTGTGTTAAAAAACTTTAATAAATATATTTTTTTTAAAAAAATAATTCAAAGAAAAGGCTTGTGAGGCATGACCTGCCCTTCACAAAGCCATGCTGACTATCTTTAATCAAACTATGTTTTTCTAAATAATCATAAATCCGATCTCTCAGAATCCTTTCCAATATTTTGCTCACCACAGACGTAAGACTGATGGGTCTGTAATTCCCAGGGATTTCCCTATTCCCTTTCTTGAACAGGGGAACATTCGCCTCCCTCCAATCATCCGGTACTACTCCAGTGGAGAGTGAGGACGCAAAGATCATCGCCAACGGCGCAGCAATCTCCTCCCTCACTTCCCGTAGTACCCTTGGGTATATCCCGTCAGGCCCAGGGGACTTATCTCTCCTGCTGCTTTTCAAAATTTCCAGCACATCCTCCTTCTTAATATCAACCTGTTCGAGTCTATTAACCTGGTTCACACTGTTCTCATGAGCAACAAGGTCCCTCTCTCTCGTGATTACTGAAGCAAAGTATTCACTTAGGGCCTCCCCCATCTCCTCAGACTCTAAGCACAAGTTCCCTCCACTATCCCTGATCGGCCCTACTCTCACTCTGATCATCCTCTTATTTCTCACTTAAGTGTCAAACGCCTTGGGGTTTTCCCTAATCCTCCCAGACAGGGCTTTTTCATGGCCCCTTCTAGCTCTCCTCAGTCCATTTTTGAGTTCCTTCCTGGCTACCTTGTAACCCTCAGAGCCGAGTCAGATCCCTGCTTCCTCAACCTTATGTAAGCTTCCTTCTTCCTCTTGACTAGAAGCTCCACTTCTCTTGTTATCCAAGGCTCCTTCACTTCCCATTCCTTCCTCGTCTCAGTGGGACAAAACTATTCAGCACTCGCAGCAAGTGCTCCTTAAACAACCCCCACATTTCCCCAAGAACAATTGTTCCCACTTTATGCTCCTCAGCTCCTGTCAAATAGCAGTATAATCTCCCCTCCCCCAATTAAATACCTTCCCATACTGTCTGTTCCTATCCCTCTCCATGACTATGGTAAAGGCCAAGGAGTTGTGGTCACTGTCACTGAAATGCTCTCCCACCGAGACATCTGACACCTGACCTGGTTCGTTGCCGAGCATCATGTCCAATATGGCCTCCCCCCTAGTCGGCCTATCTACATATTGAGTCAGGAATCCATCCCGTACACACCGGACAAAATCTGCTCCATCCAAACCATTTGCACTAAGGAGGCTCCAGTCAATATTAGGGAAGTTGAAGTCACCCATGACAACAACTCTGTTACTTCTGCACTTTTCCAAGATCTGCCGCCCAATCTGTTCCTCAACCTCTCTCCTCTGGTTCCCGTTCCCCTGCCAAACTAGTTTAAACCCTCCCGAAGAGCTCTAGCAAACCTCCCACCCAGGATATTGGTGCTCCTCCAGTTTAGGTGCAATCCCTCCTTCATGTACAGGTCCCACCTTCCCCAGAAGGTATCCCAATGATCCACAGATCTGAAGCCTTCCTTCCTGCACCAGCCCTGTAGCCACGTGTTCAGCTGCACTCGCTCTCTGTTCCTTGCCTCACTTGCACGGTAGCAATCCTGAGATCACTCCTCTGCTTGTCCTGCTCTTTAGTTTCCAACCTAACTCCCTGAAATCACATTTTAGATCCTCATCCCTTTTCTTAGCTGTGTCGTTGGTGCCTATGTGGACCACGACTTCTGGTTGCTCCCCCTCCCCCTTAAGAATCCTGTAGACTCGATCCGGGACATCCCTGGCCCTGGCACCCGGGAGGCAACATACTTTCTGGGAGTCTTGTTCGCGACCACAGAATCTCCTATCCATTCCTCTAACCATTGAGTCTCCTCTCACTGTTGCTTTTATATTCGCCCCCCCTTCCCTTCTGAGCCCCAGAGCCAGACTCAGAGCCAACACACACTAAAACAAAAACACACACACAAAAACAAACACACACACACACACTCAAAAACAAAAACACACACAAAAATAAAAACACACACACAAAAACAAAAACACACAAAAACAAAACCACACACACAAACAAACACACACACACAAAAACACACACAAAAACAAAAAACACACACACAGAAAAACAAAAACACAAACAAAAACAAAAACACACGCACAGAAAAACAAAAACAAACAGCAAAAACAAAAAACACACACACACACAAAAAGACACACACACAAAAACAAAAAACACACGCACAAAAACAGTATGTAGATTGTCCGACCAGAGGAGGGGCAATATTGGATTTAGTACTTGGTAATGAACCAGGGCAAGTGATAGATTTGTTAGTGGGGGAGCATTTTGGAGATAGTGACCACAATTCTGTGACTTTCACTTTAGTAATGGAGAGGGATAGGTATGTGCAACAGGGCAAGGTTTACAATTGGGGGAAGGGTAAATACGATGTTGTCAGACAAGAATTGAAGTGCATAAGTTGGGAACATAGGCTGGCAGGGAAGGACACAACACACACAAAAACAAAAACACACACGCACAGAAAAACAAAAACACACACAAAAACGAAAGCTCAAACACACACACAAAAAAACAAAAACACACACGAAAACAAAAACACACACACAGAAAAACAAAAACACACACAAAAACAAAAGCTCAAACACACACACACAAA
The DNA here is from genome assembly GCF_047496885.1 of Scyliorhinus torazame. NCBI lineage: Eukaryota > Metazoa > Chordata > Chondrichthyes > Carcharhiniformes > Scyliorhinidae > Scyliorhinus > Scyliorhinus torazame. The sequence goes on along the minus strand of NW_027308119.1, from coordinate 49,273 downwards.
AAGAAAAAACACAAATACACACAAAAACACAAACACACACAAAAACAAACACACACACAAAACAAAAACACACACAAAAACAAACACACGCACAAAAACAAACACACACACACAAAAACAAAAACACACACAAAAACAAACAAACACGCACACACAAAAACAAAAACACAAACAAAAACAAACACACACACAGAAAAACAAAAACACACACAAAAACAAACACACACAAAAACAAATACACACACAAAAACAAACACACACACACAAAAACAAACACACACACAAAAACAAACACACACAAAAACACACACAAAAACAAATACACACACAAAAACAAAAAACACACACAAAAACAAAAACAAACACACAAAAACAAACAGACACACAGAAAAACAAAAACACAAACATAAACAAAAACAAAAACACACGCAAAAAACAAAAAACACACACACACACGAAAACACACACACACAAAAACAAAAAACACACACACACAGAAAAACAAAAACACACACAAAAACAAAAACACACACACCCACAAAAGCACACACACCCACAAAAACATAAACACACACAAAAACAAAAACACACACGCACAGAAAAACAAAAACACACACAAAAACAAAAGCTCAAACACACACACAAAAACAAAAACACACACAAAAACAAATACACACACAAAAACAAAAAACACACACACAAAAACAAAAACACACAAAAACAAAAACACACACACAGAAAAACAAACACACACACAAAAACAAATACACACACAAAATGAAAAAACACAAACACACACAAAAACACACACACAAAAACAAACACACACACAAAACAAAAACACACACAAAAACAAACACACGCACAAAAACAAACACACACACACAAAAACAAAAACACACACAGAAACAAAACACACACACACAGAAAAACAAAAACATACACAAAAAAACATACACCCACAAAAACATAAACACACACAAAAACAAAAACAAATGCACAAAAACAAAAACACACACAAAAACAAAAACACACACGCACAGAAAAACAAAAACACACACAAAAACGAAAGCTCAAACACACACACAAAAAAACAAAAACACACACGAAAACAAAAACACACACACAGAAAAACAAAAACACACACAAAAACAAAAGCTCAAACACACACACACAAAAAGAAAAAACACAAATACACACAAAAACACAAACACACACAAAAACAAACACACACACAAAAACAAACACACACACAAAACAAAAACACACACAAAAACAAACACACGCACAAAAACAAACACACAAAAACAAAAACACACACAGAAACAAAACACACACACAGAAAAACAAAAACATACACAAAAAAACATACACCCACAAAAACATAAACACACACAAAAACAAAAACAAATGCACAAAAACAAAAACACACACAAAAACAAAAACACACACGCACAGAAAAACAAAAACACACACAAAAACAAAAGCTCAAACACACACACACAAAAAAACAAAAACAAACACAAAAACAAACACACACACAAAAACAAAAACACACACAAGAACAAAAACACAAACACACACACAAAAACAAAAACACACACAAAAACAAAAACACACACGCACAGAAAAACAAAAACACGCACAAAAACAAAAACACACACAAAAACAAACAGACATACACAAAAACAAAACACACACACAGAAAAACAAAAACAAACACAAAAACACACACAAAAACAAAAACACAAACACACACACAGAAAAACGAAAACACACACGAAAACAAAAAAACACACAAAAACTAAAACACACACAAAAGCAAAAACACACACACAAAAACAAAAGCTCAAACAAACACACATAAAAACAAAAACACACACAAAAACAAACACACACACAAAAACAAATACACACACAAAAACAAAAAACACACACACACACAAAAAGACACACACACAAAAACAAAAAACACACACGCACAGAAAAACAAAACCACACACAAAAACAAACACACACACACAAAAACAAAAACACAAACAAAAACAAAAACAAAAACACACGCAAAAACAAAACCACACACACAAAAACAAACACACACACACAAAAACAAACACACAAAAACAAAAACACACACAAAAACAAAAACAAAAACACACGCAAAAACAAAACCACACACACAAAAACTAAAACACACACAACAACAAAAACAAACACACACAAAAACAAACACACACCCACAAAAACATAAACACACACACAAAAACACACAAAAACAAAACACAAACACACACACAAAAACAAAAATACATACAAAAACAAAACACAAACACACACACAAAAACAAAACCACATACACACAAAAACAAACACACACACACAAAAACAAAAACACACACAAAAACAGAAAACACACTCACACAGAAAAACAAAAACATACACAAAAAAAAACACACACCCACAAAAACATAAACACACACAAAAACAAACGCACAAAAAGAAAAACACACACAAAAACAAAAAATACACACAGAAAAACAAAAACACACACAAAAACAAAAACACACACGCACAGAAAAACAAAAACACACACAAAACAAAACCACACACAAAAACAAAAACACAAACAAAAACAAACACACACACAGAAAAACAAAAACACACACAAAAAAAACACACACAAAAACAAACACACACACAAAAACAAAAACACACACACACAAAAACAAACACACACACAAAAACAAACACACACAAAAACACACACAAAAACAAATACACACACAAAAACAAAAGACACACACAAAAACAAAAACAAACACACAAAAACAAACAGAAACAAACACCCACAAAAACATAAACACACACAAAAACAAAAACACAAACATAAACAAAAACAAAAACACACGCAAAAAACAAAAAACACACACACACACAAAAACACACACACACAAAAACAAAAAACACACACACACAGAAAAACAAAAACACACACAAAAACAAAAACACACACACCCACAAAAGCACACACACCCAGAAAAACATAAACACAAACAAAAACAAAAACATACGCACAAAAACAAAAACACACACAAAAACAAAAAGACACACAAAAACAAAAAACACACACACAAAAACAAAAACACACGCGCACAGAAAAACAAAAACACACACAAAAACAAAAGCTCAAACACACACACACAAAAACAAAAACACACACGAAAACAAAAACACACACATAGAAAAACAAAAACACACACATAGAAAAACAAAAACACACACAAAAACAAAAGCTCAAACACACACACACAAAAAGAAAAAACACAAACACACACAAAAACACACACACACAAAAACAAATACACACACAAAAACAAAAACACACACAAAAACAAAAACACACACGCACAGAAAAACAAAAACACACTCAAAAACAAAAGCTCAAACACACACACACACAAAAAAACAAAAACAAACACAAAAACAAACAAACACACAAAAACAAAAACACACACAAAAACAAAAACACAAACACACACACAAACACAAAAACACACACAAAAACAAAAACACGCACAAAAACAAAAACACACACAAAAACAAACAGACATACACAAAAACAAAACACACACACACAGAAAAACAAAAAGACACACAAAAACAAAAACACACACACACAAAAAAACAAAAACAAACACAAAAACACACACAAAAACAAATACACAAACACACACACAGAAAAACGAAAACACACACGAAAACAAAAAAACACACAAAAACTAAAACACACACAAAAACAAAAACACACACACAAAAACAAAAACACACACACACACTCAAAAACAAAAACACACACAAAAATAAAAACACACACACAAAAACAAAAACACACAAAAACAAAACCACACACACATAAAAACAAACACACACACACAAAAACACACACAAAAACAAAAAACACACACAGAAAAACAAAAACACAAACAAAAACAAAAACACACGCACAGAAAAACAAAAACACACACAAAAACAAAAGCTCAAACAAACACACATAAAAACAAAAACACACACAAAAACAAACACACACACACAAAAACAAATACACACACAAAAACAAAAAACACACACACACACAAAAAGACACACACACAAAAACAAAAAACACACACGCACAGAAAAACAAAACCACACACAAAAACAAACACACACACACAAAAACAAACACACAAAAACAAAAACACACACAAAAACAAAAACACACAAAAACAAAAACACACACACAGAAAAACAAACACACACACAAAAACAAATACACACACAAAATGAAAAAACACAAACACACACAAAAACACACACACAAAAACAAACACACACACAAAACAAAAACACACACAATAACAAACACACGCACAAAAACAAACACACACACACAAAAACAAAAACACACACAGAAACAAAACACACACACACAGAAAAACAAAAACATACACAAAAAAACATACACCCACAAAAACATAAACACACACAAAAACAAAAACAAATGCACAAAAACAAAAACACACACAAAAACAAAAAACACACACACAGAAAAACAAAAACACACACAAAAACAAAAACACACACGCACAGAAAAACAAAAACACACACAAAAACGAAAGCTCTAACACACACACAAAAAAACAAAAACACACACGAAAACAAAAACACACACACAAAAACAAAAACACACACAGAAACAAAACACACACACACAGAAAAACAAAAACATACACAAAAAAACATACAACCACAAAAACATAAACACACACAAAAACAAAAACAAATGCACAAAAACAAAAACACACACAAAAACAAAAACACACACGCACAGAAAAACAAAAACACACACAAAAACAAAAGCTTAAACACACACACACACAAAAAAACAAAAACAAACACAAAAACAAACACACACACAAAAACAAAAACACACACAAAAACAAAAACACAAACACACACAAAAACAAAAACACACACAAAAACAAAAACACACACGCACAGAAAAACAAAAACACGCACAAAAACAAAAACACACACAAAAACAAAAACACACACAAAAACAAAAACACACACACAGAAAAACAAAAACAAACACAAAAATATACACAAAAACAAAAACACAAACACACACACAGAAAAACGAAAACACACACGAAAACAAAAAAACACACAAAAACTAAAACACACACAAAAGCAAAAACACACACACACACTCAAAAACAAAAACACACACAAAAACAAAAACACACAAAAAAAACAAAAACAAACACAAAAACACACACAAAAACTAAAACACACACAAAAGCAAAAACACACACACAAAAACAAAAACACACACACACACTCAAAAACAAAAACACACACAAAAATAAAAACACACACACAAAAACAAAACCACACACACATAAAAACAAACACACACACACAAAAACAAAAAACACACACAGAAAAACAAAAACACAAACAAAAAAAAAAACACACGCACAGAAAAACAAAAACACACACAAAAACAAAAGCTCAAACAAACACACATAAAAACAAAAACACACACAAAAACAAACACACACACAAAAACAAATACACACACAAAAACAAAAAACACACACACACACAAAAAGACACACACACAAAAACAAACACACACACACAAAAACACACACAAAAACAAAAACACACACGCACAGAAAAACAAAAACACACACAAAAACAAAAGCTCAAACACACACACACACAAAAAAACAAAAACAAACACACACACAAAAACAAACAGACATACACAAAAACAAAAAACACACACACAGAAAAACAAAAACACACACAAAAACAAACACACACACACACAAAAAAACAAAAACAAACACAAAAACACACACAAAAACAAAAACACAAACACACACACAAAAAGAAAAACACACACAAAAACAAAAACACACACACACACAGAAAAACGAAAACACACACGAAAACAAAAAAACACACAAAAACTAAAACACACACAAAAACAAAAACACACACACAAAAACAAAAAACACACACACAGAAAATCAAAAACACAAACAAAAACAAAAACACACGCACAGAAAAACAAAAACACACACAAAAACAAAAGCTCAAACAAACACAAAAACAAAAACACACACAAAAACAAACACACACACAAAAACAAATACACACACAAAAACAAAAAACACACACACACACAAAAAGACACACACACAAAAACAAAAAACAGACACGCACAAAAACACACACAAAAACAAAAACACACGCAAAAACAAAACCACACACACAAAAACTAAAACACACACAACAACAAAAACAAACACACACAAAAACAAACACACACCCACAAACACACACACAAAAACAAAACCACACACACACAAAAACAAACACACACACACAAAAACAAAAACACACACAAAAACAAAAAACACACACACACAGAAATACAAAAACATACACAAAAAAACACACACCCACAAAAACATAAACACACACAAAAACAAAAACAAATGCACAAAAACAAAAACACACACAAAAACAAAAAACACACACACAGAAAAATAAAAACACACACAAAAACAAAAACACACGCGCACAGAAAAACAAAAACACACACAAAAACAAAAGCTCAAACACACACACACACAAAAAGAAAAAACACAAACACACACAAAAACACACACACACAAAAACAAACACACACACAAAAACAAAAACACACACAAAAACAAAAACACACACGCACAGAAAAACAAAAACACACACAAAAACGAAAGCTCAAACACACACACACAAAAACAAAAACACACACGAAAACAAAAACACACACACAGAAGAACAAAAACACACACAAAAACAAAAGCTCAAACACACACACACACAGAAAAACAAAAACACGCACAAAAACAAAAACACACACAAAAACAAACAGACATACACAAAAACAAAAAACACACACACACAGAAAAACAAAAACACACACAAAAACAAAAACACACACACCCACAAAAGCACACACACCCACAAAAACATAACCACACACAAAAACAAAAACACACACGCACAGAAAAACAAAAACACACACAAAAACAAAAGCTCAAACACACACACAAAAACAAAAACACACACAAAAACAAATACACACACAAAAACAAAAAACACACACACAAAAACAAAACACACAAAAACAAAAACACACACACAGAAAAACAAACACACACACAAAAACAAATACACACACAAAATGAAAAAACACAAACACACACAAAAACACACACACAAAAACAAACACACACACAAAACAAAAACACACACAAAAACAAACACACGCACAAAAACAAACACACACACACAAAAACAAAAACACACATAAAAACAAACGCACACACACACTCACAAAAACAAAAACACACACACAAAAACAAAAACACACACAAAAACAAAAACACACACTCACAATAACAAAAACACACACAAAAACAAAAACACGCACACACCAAAACAAAAACACACACAAAAACAAAACAACACACACACGAACACACACACAGAAACAAAAACACACACAAAAACAAACACACACACAAAATCAAAAACACACACAAAAACAAAAACACACACACACAAAAACAAAATCACACACAAAAACAAAAGCACACACATACAAACACGCAGACACAAAAACAAAAACACACACAAACACAAAAACACATACAAAAACAAACACACACGCACAAATACAAAACTACACACAAAAACAAAAACACACACACACGCAAAAACAAAATCACACACAAAAAAAAAGACACACAAAATCAAAAACACACACACACAAATACAAACACACACACACACAAAAACAAAAACACACACAAAAACAAAAACACACACACACAAAAACAAACACACACACACACACAAAAACAAAATCACACATAAAAACAAAACAACACACACACAAACACACACACAAAAACAAAAACACACACAAAAACAAACACACACACAAAAACAAAAACACACACAAAAACAAACACACACACACACACAAACAAAAACACACACACACCCACAATAACAAAAACACACACAAAAACAAACACACACACACAAACAAAAACACACATTAATCAAAAGCACACATAAAAATAAACGCACACACACACACACAAAAACAAAAACACACAAAAATACAAAAACACACACAAAAACAAAAACACACAAAAATACAAAAACACCCACAAACACACACAAAAACAAAAATGCACACAAAAACAAAAACACACACACACACAAAAACAAAAACACACACACACACACAAAAACAAAATCACACACAAAAACAAAACAACACACACACAAAAACAAAAACACACACAAAAACAAACACACACACAAAAACAAAAACACACACACAAACAAAAACACACACAAAAACAAAAACACACACACACAAAAACAAAAACACACACAAAAACAAAAACACACACACACAATCAAAAACACACACAAAAACAAAAACACACACACACAAAATCAAAAACACACACAAAAACAAAAACACACACACACACACAAAAATAAAAACACAGACAAAAACAAAAACACACACACACGCACACACACAAACAAAAACACACACAAAAGCAAAAACAAAAACACACACACACACATAAACAAAATCACACACAAAAACAAACACACACACACAAAAAAAACACACACAAAATCAAAAACACACACAAAAACAAACACACACACACACAAAAAAAACACACACAAAAACAAAAACACACACACACAAAAACAAAAACACACAAAAGCAAACACACACACACACACAAAAACAAAAAACACACACAAAAATAAAAACACACACACACAAAAACAAACACACACACACACACAAAAACACATTCACCCACACAAAAACAAACACACACACAACAACAAAAACACACACAAAAACAAAAACACACACACACACACACAAACAAAAACACACACAAAAACAAAAACAAACAAAAACACACACAAAACCAGAAACACACACACAAACAAAAACACACACACACACAAAAATAAAAACACACACAAAAACAAAAACACACACGCGCACACACACACAAACAAAAACACACACAAAAGCAAAAACACACACACACACCCACAAAAACAAAAACACACACAAAAACAAAAACACACACACACACTGAAACAAAAACACACACAAAAACAAAAACACACACACTCACACAAACAAAAACACACACAAAAGCAAAAACACACACACACAAAAAACTAAAACAAAAACGCGCACACACACAAAAACAAAAACACACACAAAAACAAATACACCCACACACACAAAAGCAAAAACACACACACACACAAAAACAAAAACACACACGCACACAAAAACAAAAACACACACAAAAACAATAACACACACAGAACCAAACACACACACACACACAGAAATACTATAACACACACAAAAACACACACAGACACACACAAAAACAAAAACACACACACACAAAAACAAAAACACACACAAAAACAAAAACACACATACACACACAAAAACAAATACACCCACACACACAAAAGCAAAAACACACACACACACAAAAACAAAAACACACAAGCACACAAAAACAAAAACACACACAAAAACAATAACACACACAGAACCAAACACACACACACACACACAAAAACAAAAACACACACAAAAACAAAAACATACACAAAAGCAAAAACACACACACACAAAAAACCAAAATAAAAACGCACACATACACAAAAACAAAAACACACACAAAAACAAATACACCCACACACACAAAAGCAAAAACACACACACACACAAAAACAAAAACACACACGCACACAAAAACAAAAACACACACAGAACCAAACACACACACACACACACAGAAAAACTATAACACACACAAAAACACACACAGACACACACAAAAACAAAAACACACACACACAAAAACAAAAACACACACAAAAACAAAAACACACATACACACACAAAAACAAACACACACACACACAAAAACAAACACACACACACACACAATAACAAAAACACACACAAAAACAAAAACACAAACAAACACAAAAACAAAAACACACACACAAAAACAAAATCTTACACACACAAAAACCAAAACACACACACACAAAAACAAAAACACACACAAAAACAAAAACAGTCACAAAAACACACACACACAAAAACAAATACACACACAAAAGCAGAAACACACACACACAAAAACACACACAAAAACAAAAACACACAAACACAAAAACAAAAACACATACAAAAACAAAAACAAAAACACACACAATAACAAAACACACACACACACACACAAAAACAAAAACACACACAAAAACAAAAACACACACAAAAACAAAAACACACACACAAAAACAAAAACAAACAAAAACAAAAACACACACAAAAAAAACACACACACACACAAAAATAAAAACACACACAAAAACAAAAACACACACGCGCACACACACACAAATAAAAACACACACAAAAGCAAAAACACACACACACACCCACAAAAACAAACACACACACAAAAACAAAAACACACACAAAAACAAACACACACACACACACAAACAAAAACACACACACACCCACAATAACAAAAACACACACAAAAACAAACACACACACACAAACAAAAACACACATTAATCAAAAGCACACATAAAAATAAACGCACACACACACACACAAAAACAAAAACACACAAAAATACAAAAACACACACAAAAACAAAAACACACAAAAATACAAAAACACCCACAAACACACACAAAAACAAAAATGCACACAAAAACAAAAACACACACACACACAAAAACAAAAACACACACACACACACAAAAACAAAATCACACACAAAAACAAAACAACACACACACAAAAACAAAAACGCACACAAAAACAAACACACACACAAAAACAAAAACACACACACAAACAAAAACACACACAAAAACAAAAACACACACACACAAAAACAAAAACACACACAAAAACAAAAACACACACACACAATCAAAAACACACACAAAAACAAAAACACACACACACAAAATCAAAAACACACACAAAAACAAAAACACACACACACACACAAAAATAAAAACACAGACAAAAACAAAAACACACACACACGCACACACACAAACAAAAACACACACAAAAGCAAAAACAAAAACACACACACACACATAAACAAAATCACACACAAAAACAAACACACACACACAAAAAAAACACACACAAAATCAAAAACACACACAAAAACAAACACACACACACACAAAAAAAACACACACAAAAACAAAAACACACACACACAAAAACAAAAACACACAAAAGCAAACACACACACACACACAAAAACAAAAAACACACACCAAAATAAAAACACACACACACAAAAACAAACACACACACACACACAAAAACACATTCACCCACACAAAAACAAACACACACACAACAACAAAAACACACACAAAAACAAAAACACACACACACACACACAAACAAAAACACACACAAAAACAAAAACAAACAAAAACACACACAAAACCAGAAACACACACACAAACAAAAACACACACACACACAAAAATAAAAACACACACAAAAACAAAAACACACACGCGCACACACACACAAACAAAAACACACACAAAAGCAAAAACACACACACACACCCACAAAAACAAAAACACACACAAAAACAAAAACACACACACACACTGAAACAAAAACACACACAAAAACAAAAACACACACACACACACAAACAAAAACACACACAAAAGTAAAAACACACACACACAAAAAACTAAAACAAAAACGCGCACACACACAAAAACAAAAACACACACAAAAACAAATACACCCACACACACAAAAGCAAAAACACACACACACACAAAAACAAAAACACACACGCACACAAAAACAAAAACACACACAAAAACAATAACACACACAGAACCAAACACACACACACACACAGAAAGACTATAACACACACAAAAACACACACAGACACACACAAAAACAAAAACACACACACACAAAAACAAAAACACACACAAAAACAAAAACACACATACACACACAAAAACAAATACACCCACACACACAAAAGCAAAAACACACACACACACAAAAACAAAAACACACAAGCACACAAAAACAAAAACACACACAAAAACAATAACACACACAGAACCAAACACACACACACACACAAAAACAAAAACACACACAAAAACAAAAGCATACACAAAAGCAAAAACACACACACACAAAAAACTAAAATAAAAACGCACACATACACAAAAACAAAAACACACGCAAAAACAAATACACCCACACACACAAAAGCAAAAACACACACACACACAAAAACAAAAACACACACGCACACAAAAACAAAAACACACACAAAAACAATAACACACACAGAACCAAACACACACACACACACACAGAAAAACTATAACACACACAAAAACACACACAGACACACACAAAAACAAAAACACACACACACAAAAACAAAAACACACACAAAAACAAAACACACATACACACACAAAAACAAACACACACACACACAAAAACAAACACACACACACACACAATAACAAAAACACACACAAAAACAAAAACACAAACAAACACAAAAACAAAAACACACACACAAAAACAAAATCTTACACACACAAAAACCAAAACACACACACACAAAAACAAAAACACACACAAAAACAAAAACAGTCACAAAAACACACACACACAAAAACAAATACACACACAAAAGCAGAAACACACACACACAAAAACACACACAAAAACAAAAACACACAAACAAAAAAACAAAAACACATACAAAAACAAAAACAAAAACACACACAATAACAAAACACACACACACACACACAAAAACAAAAACACACACAAAAACAAAAACACACACAAAAACAAAAACACACACACAAAAACAAAAACAAACAAAAACAAAAACACACACAAAAAAAACACACACACACACAAAAATAAAAACACACACAAAAACAAAAACACACACGCGCACACACACACAAACAAAAACACACACAAAAGCAAAAACACACACACACACCCACAAAAACAAAAACACACACAAAAACAAAAACACACACACACACTGAAACAAAAACACACACAAAAACAAAAACACACACACACAAACACTCACACACAAACAAAAACACACACAAAAGCAAAAACACACACACACAAAAAACTAAAACAAAAACGCACACACACACAAAAACAAAAACACACACAAAAACAAATACACCCACACACACAAAAGCAAAAACACACACACACACAAAAACAAAAACACACACGCACACAAAAACAAAAACACACACAAAAACAATCACACACACAGAACCAAACACACACACACACACAGAAAAACTATAACACACACAAAAACACACACAGACACACACAAAAACAAAAACACACACACACAAAAACAAAAACACACACAAAAACAAAAACACACATACACACACAAAAACAAATACACCCACACACACAAAAGCAAAAACACACACACACACAAAAACAAAAACACACACGCACACAAAAACAAAAACACACACAAAAACAATAACACACACAGAACCAAACACACACACACACACACAAAAACAAAAACACACACAAAAACAAAAACATACACAAAAGCAAAAACACACACACACAAAAAACTAAAATAAAAACGCACACACACACAAAAACAAAAACACACACAAAAACAAATACACCCACACACACAAAAGCAAAAACACACACACACAAAAAAACAAAAACACACACGCACACAAAAACAAAAACACAAACAAAACAATAACACACACAGAACCAAACACACACACACACACAGAAAAACTATAATACACACAAAAACACACACAAACAAACACAAAAACAAAAACACACACACACAAAAACAAAATCTTACACACACAAAAACCAAAACACACACACACAAAAACAAAAACACACACAAAAACAAAAACAGTCACAAAAACACAAAAACACAAAAACAAAAACACATACAAAAACAAAAACAAAAACACACACAATAACAAAAACACACACACACACACACAAAAACAAAAACACACACAAAAACAAAAACACACACAAAAACAAAAACACACATAAAAACAAAAACACACACATAAAAACAAAAACAAAAACACACACACAAAAACAAAAACACACAAAAACAAAAACACACACAAAAAAAACACACACAAACACACAAAAAAAAAACACACACAAAAACAAAAACACACATACACACACACACAAAAAAACACATTCACGCACACAAAAACAAAAACACACACAAAAACAAAAACACACACACACACACAAAAAACAAAAACACACAGAAAATCAAACACACACACAACAACAAAAACACACACACAAAAACAAAAACACACATAAAAACAAAAACACACACATAAAAACAAAAACAAAAACACACACAAAAACAAAAACACACACACACAAAAACAAAAACACACACAAAAACACACACACACCAACAAAAACACACGCAAAAACTAACACACACACACAAAAGCAAAAACACACACAAAAACACACACAAAAACAAAAACACACAAACAAAACCACACACAAAAACAAAAACACACACAAAAACAAAAACACACACACACACATTCAAAAACACACACAAAAACAAAAAAACACACACACAAAATCAAAAACACACACAAAAACAAAAACACACACACACACACAAAAATAAAAACACACACACAAACAAAAACACACACAAAAGCAAAAACACACGCACACACACAAAAACAAAAACACACGCAAAATCAAAAACACACACACACAAAAAGAAAAACACCCACAAAAACAAAAACACACACACACACACAAAACCAAAAACACACACAAAAACAAAAACACACACACACACACAGAAACAAAAACACACACAAAAACACACACACACAAACACACACACACAAACAAAAACACACACACACTGAAAGAAACAAAATCATACACAAAACAAAAACACACACAAAAATAAAAACACACGCACTCAAAAACAAAAACATACACAAAAACAAAAACACACACACACAAAAAACAAAAACAAAAACACACACACACACAAAAACAAAAACACACACAAAAACAAAAACACACACACACACACAGAAACAAAAACACACACAAAAACAAAAACACACACAAAAAACAAAAACACACACACACTCAAACAAAAACATACACAAAAACAAAAACACACACACCCACAAAAACATGAACGCACACAAAAACAAAAACATACGCACAAAAACAAAAACACACACAAAAACAAACAGACATACACACAAAAACAAAAACACACACAAAAAAGCAAAAAACACACACACACACAAAATCAAACACACACACAAAAACAAAAACACACTCAAAAACAAAAACACACACAAAAAAGCAAAAAACACACACACAAAAAAAAACAAAAACAAACACAAAAACAAACACACACACAAAAACAAAAACACACACACACAAAAACAATCACACACAAAATTACCCACAAAAACATAAACACACACACACAAACACAAAAACACACACAAAAACAAAAACACACACAAAAACAAAAACACACACACAGAAAAACAAAAACACACACAAAAACAAAAGCTCAAACACATAAAAACAAACACACACACAAAAACTAAAACACACACAAAAACAAAAACACACACACACAAAAACAAACACACACACACAAAAACAAAATCACACTCAAAAACAAAAACACACACACCCACAAAAACATGAACACACACAAAAACAAAAACATACGCACAAAAACAAAAACACACACAAAAACAAACAGACATACATACAAAAACAAAAACACACACAAAAACAAACACACACACAAAAACAAAAACACACACACACAAAAACAATCACACACAAAATCACCCACAAAAACAAAAACACACACACACAAAAACAAAAAAACACACAAAAACAAAAACACACACACACAAAAACAAACACACACACACAAAAACAAAAACACACACACACTCAAAAACACACACACCCACAAAAACAAAAACATACGCACAAAACCAAAAACACACACAAAAACAAACAGACACACACAGAAAAACAAACACACGCACACAAAAACAAATAAACACACAAAAACAAAAACACACACACCCAAAAACAAAAACACACACAAAAACAAAAACACACACAAAAACAAAAGCTCAAACACACACACACACAAAAACAAAAACACACACAAAACAAAAACACACACAAAAACAAAAGCTCAAACACACACACAAAAACAAAAACACACACAAAAACAAAAACACACAAAAACAAAAAAGACACACACACACACAGAAAAACAAAAATATACACAAAAACAAAAACACACACCCACAAAAACAAAAACATACGCACAAAACCAAAAACACACACAAAAACAAAAACACACACACCCAAAAACAAAAACACACACAAAAACAAAAACACACACAAAAACAAAAGCTCAAACACACACACACACACAAAAACAAAAACACACACACACAAAAACAAACACACACACTCAAAAACAAAAACACACACAAAAACAAAAACACACACAAAAATATAAACACACAAAAACAAACACACACAAAAACAAAACCACACACACAAAAACTAAAACACACACAAAAACAAAAACACACACTCGCAAAAACAAAAACACAACCACACAAAAACAAAAACATACACAAAAACAAAAAATACACACGCACAGAAAAACAAAAACACACACAAAAACAAAAGCTCAAACACACACACACAAAAACAAAAACACACAAAAACAAACACACACAAAAACTAAAACACACACAAAAACAAAAACACACACACACAAAAACAAACACACACACACAAAAACAAACACACAAACAAAAACAAAAACACACAAAAACAATAAACACACACACACAGAAAAACAAAAACACACACACGAAAAAAACACACACAAAAAGAAAAAACACACACGCATAAAAACAAAAACACACACAAAAACAAAAGCTCAAGCACACAAAAACAAACACACACACACAAAAACAAAAACATACACAAAAACAAAAACACACTCGCACAGAAAAACAAAAACACACACAAAAACAAAAACACACAAAAACAAACACACACAAAAACAAAGCCACACAAACAAAAACTAAAACACACACAAAAACAAAAACACACACACACAAAAACAAAAACACACACACAGAAAAACAAAAACACACACAAAAACACACACAAAAACAAAAACACACACAAAAACAATAACACACACAAAATCACGCACAAAAAAAACACACACACACAAAAACAAAAACACACACAAAAACAAAATCACACACACACAGAAAAACGAAAACACACACAAAAACAAAAGCTCAAACACACAAAAACAAACACACGCGCACAGAAAAACAAAAACACACACAAAAAAAAACTCAAGCACACAAAAACAAACACAAGCACACAAAATCAAAAACATACACAAAAACAAAAACACACACGCACAGATAACAAAAACACACACAAAAACAAAAACACACAAAAACAAACACACAAAAACAAAGCCACACACACAAAAACTAAAACACACACAAAAACAAAAACACACACACACAAAAACAAACACACACACAGAAAAACAAAAACACACACAAAAACAAAAACACACACACCCACAAAAACATAAACACACACAAAAACAAAAACATACGCACAAAAACAAAAACACACACAAAAAACAAAAACATACACAAAAATAAAAACACACACGCAAAATCAAAAACACACACAAAAACAAAAACACACACTCTCAAAAACAAAAACACACACACACAAAAACAAAAACACACACAAAAACAAAAAATACCCACGCACAGAAAAACAAAAACACACACAAAAACAAAAGCTCAAACACACACACACAAAAACAAAAACACACAAAAACAAACACACACAAAAACAAAGCCACACACACAAAAACTAAAACACACGCAAAAACAAAAACACACACACAAAAACAAAAACACACACACACTCAAAAACAAAAACACACACAAAAACAAAAACACACACAAAAACATAAACATACAAAAATAAAAACACACGCACTCAAAAACAAAAACATACACAAAAACAAAAACACACACACACAAACACACACACAAACAAAAATACACACAAAACCAAAAACACACTCACAAACAAAAACAAAAACACACACAGAAAAAGAAAAACACTCACAAAAACAAAAATACACACACACACAATATCAAAATCACACACAAAAACAAAAATACACACACACACACAAACAAACACAAACACACACAAACAAAAACAAACACACACACACAAAGACAAAAACACACACAAAAACAAACACACACACAAACACACACAAAAATACAAAAACACACACATAAACAAAAACACACACAAAAACAAAAACACACACACAGAAAAACAAAAACACACACAAAAACAAAAGCTCAAACACATAAATACAAACACACACACAAAAACTAAAACACACACAAAAACAAAAACACACACACACAAAAACAAACACACACACACAAAAACAAAAACACACTCAAAAACAAAAACACACACACCCACAAAAACATGAACACACACAAAAACAAAAACATACGCACAAAAACAAAAACACACACAAAAACAAACAGACATACATACAAAAACAAAAACACACACAAAAACAAACACACACACAAAAACAAAAACACACACACACAAAAACAATCACACACAAAATCACCCACAAAAACAAAAACACACACACACAAAAACAAAAAAACACACAAAAACAAAAACACACACACACAAAAACAAACACACACACACAAAAACAAAAACACACACACACTCAAAAACACACACACCCACAAAAACAAAAACATACGCACAAAACCAAAAACACACACAAAAACAAACAGACACACACAGAAAAACAAACACACGCACACAAAAACAAATAAACACACAAAAACAAAAACACACACACCCAAAAACAAAAACACACACAAAAACAAAAACACACACAAAAACAAAAGCTCAAACACACACACACACAAAAACAAAAACACACACAAAACAAAAACACACACAAAAACAAAAGCTCAAACACACACACAAAAACAAAAACACACACAAAAACAAAAACACACAAAAACAAAAAAGACACACACACACACAGAAAAACAAAAATATACACAAAAACAAAAACACACACCCACAAAAACAAAAACATACGCACAAAACCAAAAACACACACAAAAACAAAAACACACACACCCAAAAACAAAAACACACACAAAAACAAAAACACACACAAAAACAAAAGCTCAAACACACACACACACACAAAAACAAAAACACACACACACAAAAACAAACACACACACTCAAAAACAAAAACACACACAAAAACAAAAACACACACAAAAATATAAACACACAAAAACAAACACACACAAAAACAAAACCACACACACAAAAACTAAAACACACACAAAAACAAAAACACACACTCGCAAAAACAAAAACACAACCACACAAAAACAAAAACATACACAAAAACAAAAAATACACACGCACAGAAAAACAAAAACACACACAAAAACAAAAGCTCAAACACACACACACAAAAACAAAAACACACAAAAACAAACACACACAAAAACTAAAACACACACAAAAACAAAAACACACACACACAAAAACAAACACACACACACAAAAACAAACACACAAACAAAAACAAAAACACACAAAAACAATAAACACACACACACAGAAAAACAAAAACACACACACGAAAAAAACACACACAAAAAGAAAAAACACACACGCATAAAAACAAAAACACACACAAAAACAAAAGCTCAAGCACACAAAAACAAACACACACACACAAAAACAAAAACATACACAAAAACAAAAACACACACGCACAGAAAAACAAAAACACACACAAAAACAAAAACACACAAAAACAAACACACACAAAAACAAAGCCACACAAACAAAAACTAAAACACACACAAAAACAAAAACACACACACACAAAAACAAAAACACACACACAGAAAAACAAAAACACACACAAAAACACACACAAAAACAAAAACACACACAAAAACAATAACACACACAAAATCACGCACAAAAAAAACACACACACACAAAAACAAAAACACACACAAAAACAAAATCACACACACACAGAAAAACGAAAACACACACAAAAACAAAAGCTCAAACACACAAAAACAAACACACGCGCACAGAAAAACAAAAACACACACAAAAAAAAACTCAAGCACACAAAAACAAACACAAGCACACAAAATCAAAAACATACACAAAAACAAAAACACACACGCACAGATAACAAAAACACACACAAAAACAAAAACACACAAAAACAAACACACAAAAACAAAGCCACACACACAAAAACTAAAACACACACAAAAACAAAAACACACACACACAAAAACAAACACACACACAGAAAAACAAAAACACACACAAAAACAAAAACACACACACCCACAAAAACATAAACACACACAAAAACAAAAACATACGCACAAAAACAAAAACACACACAAAAAACAAAAACATACACAAAAATAAAAACACACACGCAAAATCAAAAACACACACAAAAACAAAAACACACACTCTCAAAAACAAAAACACACACACACAAAAACAAAAACACACACAAAAACAAAAAATACCCACGCACAGAAAAACAAAAACACACACAAAAACAAAAGCTCAAACACACACACACAAAAACAAAAACACACAAAAACAAACACACACAAAAACAAAGCCACACACACAAAAACTAAAACACACGCAAAAACAAAAACACACACACAAAAACAAAAACACACACACACTCAAAAACAAAAACACACACAAAAACAAAAACACACACAAAAACATAAACATACAAAAATAAAAACACACGCACTCAAAAACAAAAACATACACAAAAACAAAAACACACACACACAAACACACACACAAACAAAAATACACACAAAACCAAAAACACACTCACAAACAAAAACAAAAACACACACAGAAAAAGAAAAACACTCACAAAAACAAAAATACACACACACACAATATCAAAATCACACACAAAAACAAAAATACACACACACACAAACAAACACAAACACACACAAACAAAAACAAACACACACACACAAAGACAAAAACACACACAAAAACAAACACACACACAAACACACACAAAAATACAAAAACACACACAAAAACAAAAACACACAAAAATACAAAAACACACACAAACACACACAAAAACAAAAATGCACACAAAAACAAAAACATACATACACACAAAAACAAAAACACACACACACACAGACACAAAAACACACACAAAAACAAACACACACGCACAAATACAAAAACACACACAAAAACAATAACACACACACACAAAAAGAAAAACGCACACAAAAACACACACACACACACACACACAAAAACACACAAAAAAACAAAAACACATACACACACGCAGAAACAAAAACACACACAAAAACAAAAACACACACACACACACAAAAACAAAATCACACACAAAAAAAAACACACACAAAAACAAAAACACACACAAAAACAAAAACACACACACACAAAAACAAAAACACACAAAAACAAACACACACACACACAAAAACAAAATCACACGCAAAAACAAAACAGCACACACAAACACACACACAAAAACAAAAACACACACAAAAACAAACACACACACAAAAACAAAAACACACACAAAAACAAACACACATACAAAAACAAAAACACACACAAAAACAAACACACACACACACAAAGAAAAACACACACAAAAACACACACACACACACAAACAAAAAACAAATACACACACACACACAGACAAAAAACAAATACACACACACACAGACAAAAAACAAAAACACACACAAAAACACACACACACAAAACCAAAAACACACACAAAAACAAAAACACACACACACAAAAACAGAAACACACACAAAAACAAATACACACACACACAAAAACAAAAACACACACAAAAACAAAAACACACACACACACAAAAACAAAATCACACACAAAAACAAAAGCACACACACACAAAAACAAAAACACACACAGAGACAAAAACACACACAAAAACAAACACACACACACGCACAAAAACAAAAACACACACAAAAACAAACACACACCCACACACAAACAAAAACACACACAAAAAGAAAAACACTCACACACAAAAAGAAAAATACACACAAAAACAAAAACACACACAAAAACAAGCACACACAAAAACAAAAGCACACACACACAAACACACACACACAAAATCAAAAACACACACAAAAACAAACACACAAACACAGACAAACAAAAACACACACAAAAACAAACACACAAACAAAAACACACACAAAAACAAACACACACACAAAAACAAAAACACACACAAAAACAAACACACACACACACAAACAAAAACACACACAAAAACAAAAAAACACACACACAAAAACAAACACACACACACAAAAACAAAAACAAAAACACACACACAAAAACAAGCACACACACACAAACAAAAACACACACAAAAAGAAAAACACACACACAAAAAGAAAAACACACACAAAAACAAGCACACACACAAACAAAAACACACACACAAAAACAAAAACACACATAAAAACAAACGCACACACACACTCACAAAAACAAAACCATACACAAAAACAAAAACACACACATAAACAAAAACACACACAAATAAACACAAAAACACACACACACAAAAACAAAAACACACACACTCAGAAACAAAAACACACACAAAAACAAACACACACACAAAAACAAAAACACAAACAAAAACAAAAACACACACACACAAAAACAAAAACACACACACACAAAAACAAAAACACACACAAAAACAAAAACACACACACACAAAAATAATAACACACACACACAAAAACAAAAACACAAACACACAGAAATAAAAACACACACAAAAACAACACACACACAAAAACAAAAACACACACAAAAACAAACACACACACACACACACAAACAAAAACACACACAAACAAAAACACACACAAAAGCAAAAACACACACACACACACACAAAAACAAAAACACACACAAAAAGAAAAAACACACACACAGAAAAACAAAAACACACACAAAAACAAAAACACACACGCACAGAAAAACAAAAACACACACAAAAACAAAAGCTCAAACACACACACACACAAAAAGAAAAAACACAAACACACACAAAAACACACACACACAAAAACAAACACACACACAAAAACAAAAACACACACAAAAACAAAAATACACACGCACAGAAAAACAAAAACACACACAAAAACGAAAGCTCAAACACACACACACAAAAACAAAAACACACACGAAAACAAAAACACACACACAGAAGAACAAAAACACACACAAAAACAAAAGCTCAAACACACACACACACAGAAAAACAAAAACACACACAAAAACAAAAACACACACACAAACAAAAACACACACAAACAAAAACACACACAAACAAAAACAAACACACACACACAAAGACAAAAACACACACAAAAACAAACACACACACACACAAACAAAAATATATACAAAAACAAACACACACACACACAAACACACACACACACACACAAAAAGACACACACACAAAAACAAAAAACACACACGCACAGAAAAACAAAAACACACACAAAAACAAACGCACACACACAAAAACAAACACACACAAAAACAAAAACACACACAAAAACAAAAACAAAAACACACGCAAAAACAAAACCACACACACACAAACTAAAACACACACAACAACAAAAACAAACACACACAAAAACAAACACACACCCACAAAAACATAAACACACACACAAAAACACACAAAAACAAAACACACACACACACTCAAAAACAAAAACACACACAAAAACAAAAACACACACAAAAACATAAACATACAAAAATAAAAACACACGCACTCAAAAACAAAAACATACACAAAAACAAAAACACACACACACAAACACACACACAAACAAAAATACACACAAAACCAAAAACACACTCACAAACAAAAACAAAAACACACACAGAAAAAGAAAAACACTCACAAAAACAAAAATACACACACACACAATATCAAAATCACACACAAAAACAAAAATACACACACACACACAAACAAACACAAACACACACAAACAAAAACAAACACACACACACAAAGACAAAAACACACACAAAAACAAACACACACACAAACACACACAAAAATACAAAAACACACACAAAAACAAAAACACACAAAAATACAAAAACACACACAAACACACACAAAAACAAAAATGCACACAAAAACAAAAACATACATACACACAAAAACAAAAACACACACACACACAGACACAAAAACACACACAAAAACAAACACACACGCACAAATACAAAAACACACACAAAAACAAACACACACACACACAAAAAAAATAAACACACACAAAAACAATAACACACACACACAAAAAGAAAAACGCACACAAACACACACACACACACACACACACAAAAACACACAAAAAAACAAAAACACATACACACACGCAGAAACAAAAACACACACAAAAACAAAAACACACACACACACACAAAAACAAAATCACACACAAAAAAAAACACACACAAAAACAAAAACACACACAAAAACAAAAACACACACACACAAAAACAAAAACACACAAAAACAAACACACACACACACACAAAAACAAAATCACACGCAAAAACAAAACAGCACACACAAACACACACACAAAAACAAAAACACACACAAAAACAAACACACACACAAAAACAAAAACACACACAAAAACAAACACACATACAAAAACAAAAACACACACAAAAACAAACACACACACACACAAAGAAAAACACACACAAAAACACACACACACACACAAACAAAAAACAAATACACACACACACACAGACAAAAAACAAATACACACACACACAGACAAAAAACAAAAACACACACAAAAACACACACACACAAAACCAAAAACACACACAAAAACAAAAACACACACACACAAAAACAGAAACACACACAAAAACAAATACACACACACACAAAAACAAAAACACACACAAAAACAAAAACACACACACACACAAAAACAAAATCACACACAAAAACAAAAGCACACACACACAAAAACAAAAACACACACAGAGACAAAAACACACACAAAAACAAACACACACACACGCACAAAAACACACACAAAAACAAACACACACCCACACACAAACAAAAACACACACAAAAAGAAAAACACTCACACACAAAAAGAAAAATACACACAAAAACAAAAACACACACAAAAACAAGCACACACAAAAACAAAAGCACACACACACAAACACACACACACAAAATCAAAAACACACACAAAAACAAACACACAAACACAGACAAACAAAATCACACACAAAAACAAACACACAAACAAAAACACACACAAAAACAAACACACACACACAAAAACAAAAACACACACAAAAACAAACACACACACACACAAACAAAAACACACACAAAAACAAAAAAACACACACACAAAAACAAACACACACACACAAAAACAAAAACAAAAACACACACACAAAAACAAGCACACACACACAAACAAAAACACACACAAAAAGAAAAACACACACACAAAAAGAAAAACACTCACAAAAACAAGCACACACACAAACAAAAACACACACATAAACAAAAACACACACAAATAAACACAAAAACACACACACACAAAAACAAAAACACACACACTCAGAAACAAAAACACACACAAAAACAAACACACACACAAAAACAAAAACACAAACAAAAACAAAAACACACACACACAAAAACAAAAACACACACACACAAAAACAAAAACACACACAAAAACAAAAACACACACACACAAAAACAATAACACACACACACAAAAACAAAAACACAAACACACAGAAATAAAAACACACACAAAAACAACACACACACAAAAACAAAAACACACACAAAAACAAACACACACACACACACACAAACAAAAACACACACAAACAAAAACACACACAAAAGCAAAAACACACACACACACACACAAAAACAAAAACACACACAAAAACAAAAAACACACACACAGAAAAACAAAAACACACACAAAAACAAAAACACACACGCACAGAAAAACAAAAACACACACAAAAACAAAAGCTCAAACACACACACACACACAAAAAGTAAAAACACAAACACACACAAAAACACACACACACAAAAACAAACACACACACAAAAACAAAAACACACACAAAAACAAAAATACACACGCACAGAAAAACAAAAACACACACAAAAACGAAAGCTCAAACACACACACACACAGAAAAACAAAAACACACACAAAAACAAAAACACACACACAAACAAAAACACACACAAACAAAAACACACACAAACAAAAACAAACACACACACACAAAGACAAAAACACACACAAAAACAAACACACACACACACAAACAAAAATATATACAAAAACAAACACACACACAAACACACACACACACACACAAAAAGACACACACACAAAAACAAAAAACACACACGCACAGAAAAACAAAAACACACACAAAAACAAACACACACACACAAAAACAAACACACACAAAAACAAAAACACACACAAAAACAAAAACAAAAACACACGCAAAAACAAAACCACACACACACAAACTAAAACACACACAACAACAAAAACAAACACACACAAAAACAAACACACACCCACAAAAACATAAACACACACACAAAAACACACAAAAACAAAACACAAACACACACACAAAAACAAAAACACATACAAAAATAAAACACAAACACACACACAAAAACAAAACCACACACACACAAAAACAAACACACACACACAAAAACAAAAACACACACAAAAACAAAAAACACACACACACAGAAATACAAAAACATACACAAAAAAACACACACCCACAAAAACATAAACACACACAAAAACAAAAACAAATGCACAAAAACAAAAACACACACAAAAACAAAAAACACACACACAGAAAAACAAAAACACACACAAAAACAAAAACACACACGCACAGAAAAACAAAAACACACACAAAAACGAAAGCTCAAACACACACACACAAAAACAAAAACACACACGAAAACAAAAACACACACACAGAAGAACAAAAACACACACAAAAACAAAAGCTCAAACACACACACACACAGAAAAACAAAAACACACACAAAAACAAAAACACACACACAAACAAAAACACACACAAACAAAAACACACACAAACAAAAACAAACACACACACACAAAGACAAAAACACACACAAAAACAAACACACACACACACAAACAAAAATATATACAAAAACAAACACACACACACACAAACACACACACACACACACAAAAAGACACACACACAAAAACAAAAAACACACACGCACAGAAAAACAAAAACACACACAAAAACAAACGCACACACACAAAAACAAACACACACAAAAACAAAAACACACACAAAAACAAAAACAAAAACACACGCAAAAACAAAACCACACACACACAAACTAAAACACACACAACAACAAAAACAAACACACACAAAAACAAACACACACCCACAAAAACATAAACACACACACAAAAACACACAAAAACAAAACACACACACACACTCAAAAACAAAAACACACACAAAAACAAAAACACACACAAAAACATAAACATACAAAAATAAAAACACACGCACTCAAAAACAAAAACATACACAAAAACAAAAACACACACACACAAACACACACACAAACAAAAATACACACAAAACCAAAAACACACTCACAAACAAAAACAAAAACACACACAGAAAAAGAAAAACACTCACAAAAACAAAAATACACACACACACAATATCAAAATCACACACAAAAACAAAAATACACACACACACACAAACAAACACAAACACACACAAACAAAAACAAACACACACACACAAAGACAAAAACACACACAAAAACAAACACACACACAAACACACACAAAAATACAAAAACACACACAAAAACAAAAACACACAAAAATACAAAAACACACACAAACACACACAAAAACAAAAATGCACACAAAAACAAAAACATACATACACACAAAAACAAAAACACACACACACACAGACACAAAAACACACACAAAAACAAACACACACGCACAAATACAAAAACACACACAAAAACAAACACACACACACACAAAAAAAATAAACACACACAAAAACAATAACACACACACACAAAAAGAAAAACGCACACAAACACACACACACACACACACACACAAAAACACACAAAAAAACAAAAACACATACACACACGCAGAAACAAAAACACACACAAAAACAAAAACACACACACACACACAAAAACAAAATCACACACAAAAAAAAACACACACAAAAACAAAAACACACACAAAAACAAAAACACACACACACAAAAACAAAAACACACAAAAACAAACACACACACACACACAAAAACAAAATCACACGCAAAAACAAAACAGCACACACAAACACACACACAAAAACAAAAACACACACAAAAACAAACACACACACAAAAACAAAAACACACACAAAAACAAACACACATACAAAAACAAAAACACACACAAAAACAAACACACACACACACAAAGAAAAACACACACAAAAACACACACACACACACAAACAAAAAACAAATACACACACACACACAGACAAAAAACAAATACACACACACACAGACAAAAAACAAAAACACACACAAAAACACACACACACAAAACCAAAAACACACACAAAAACAAAAACACACACACACAAAAACAGAAACACACACAAAAACAAATACACACACACACAAAAACAAAAACACACACAAAAACAAAAACACACACACACACAAAAACAAAATCACACACAAAAACAAAAGCACACACACACAAAAACAAAAACACACACAGAGACAAAAACACACACAAAAACAAACACACACACACGCACAAAAACACACACAAAAACAAACACACACCCACACACAAACAAAAACACACACAAAAAGAAAAACACTCACACACAAAAAGAAAAATACACACAAAAACAAAAACACACACAAAAACAAGCACACACAAAAACAAAAGCACACACACACAAACACACACACACAAAATCAAAAACACACACAAAAACAAACACACAAACACAGACAAACAAAATCACACACAAAAACAAACACACAAACAAAAACACACACAAAAACAAACACACACACACAAAAACAAAAACACACACAAAAACAAACACACACACACACAAACAAAAACACACACAAAAACAAAAAAACACACACACAAAAACAAACACACACACACAAAAACAAAAACAAAAACACACACACAAAAACAAGCACACACACACAAACAAAAACACACACAAAAAGAAAAACACACACACAAAAAGAAAAACACACACAAAAACAAGCACACACACAAACAAAAACACACACATAAACAAAAACACACACAAATAAACACAAAAACACACACACACAAAAACAAAAACACACACACTCAGAAACAAAAACACACACAAAAACAAACACACACACAAAAACAAAAACACAAACAAAAACAAAAACACACACACACAAAAACAAAAACACACACACACAAAAACAAAAACACACACAAAAACAAAAACACACACACACAAAAACAATAACACACACACACAAAAACAAAAACACAAACACACAGAAATAAAAACACACACAAAAACAACACACACACAAAAACAAAAACACACACAAAAACAAACACACACACACACACACAAACAAAAACACACACAAACAAAAACACACACAAAAGCAAAAACACACACACACACACACAAAAACAAAAACACACACAAAAACAAAAAACACACACACAGAAAAACAAAAACACACACAAAAACAAAAACACACACGCACAGAAAAACAAAAACACACACAAAAACAAAAGCTCAAACACACACACACACACAAAAAGTAAAAACACAAACACACACAAAAACACACACACACAAAAACAAACACACACACAAAAACAAAAACACACACAAAAACAAAAATACACACGCACAGAAAAACAAAAACACACACAAAAACGAAAGCTCAAACACACACACACACAGAAAAACAAAAACACACACAAAAACAAAAACACACACACAAACAAAAACACACACAAACAAAAACACACACAAACAAAAACAAACACACACACACAAAGACAAAAACACACACAAAAACAAACACACACACACACAAACAAAAATATATACAAAAACAAACACACACACAAACACACACACACACACACAAAAAGACACACACACAAAAACAAAAAACACACACGCACAGAAAAACAAAAACACACACAAAAACAAACACACACACACAAAAACAAACACACACAAAAACAAAAACACACACAAAAACAAAAACAAAAACACACGCAAAAACAAAACCACACACACACAAACTAAAACACACACAACAACAAAAACAAACACACACAAAAACAAACACACACCCACAAAAACATAAACACACACACAAAAACACACAAAAACAAAACACAAACACACACACAAAAACAAAAACACATACAAAAATAAAACACAAACACACACACAAAAACAAAACCACACACACACAAAAACAAACACACACACACAAAAACAAAAACACACACAAAAACAAAAAACACACACACACAGAAATACAAAAACATACACAAAAAAACACACACCCACAAAAACATAAACACACACAAAAACAAAAACAAATGCACAAAAACAAAAACACACACAAAAACAAAAAACACACACACAGAAAAACAAAAACACACACAAAAACAAAAACACACACGCACAGAAAAACAAAAACACACACAAAAACAAAAGCTCAAACACACACACACACAAAAAGAAAAAACACAAACACACACAAAAACACACACACACAAAAACAAACACACACACAAAAACAAAAACACACACAAAAACAAAAACACACACGCACACAAAAACAAAAACACACACAAAAACGAAAGCTCAAACACACACACACAAAAACAAAAACACACACGAAAACAAAAACACACACACAGAAGAACAAAAACACACACAAAAACAAAAGCTCAAACACACACACACACAGAAAAACAAAAACACGCACAAAAACAAAAACACACACAAAAACAAACAGACATACACAAAAACAAAACACACACACACAGAAAAACAAAAACACACACAAAAACAAACACACACAAAAACACACACAAAAACAAATACACACACAAAAACAAAAAACACACACAAAAACAAAAACAAACACACAAAAACAAACAGACACACAGAAAAACAAAAACACAAACATAAACAAAAACAAAAACACACGCAAAAAACAAAAAACACACACACACACAAAAACACACACACACAAAAACAAAAAACACACACACACAGAAAAACAAAAACACACACAAAAACAAAAACACACACACCCACAAAAGCACACACACCCACAAAAACATAAACACACACAAAAACAAAAACACACACGCACAGAAAAACAAAAACACACACAAAAACAAAAGCTCAAACACACACACAAAAACAAAAACACACACAAAAACAAATACACACACAAAAACAAAAAACACACACACAAAAACAAAAACACACAAAAACAAAAACACACACACAGAAAAACAAACACACACACAAAAACAAATACACACACAAAATGAAAAAACACAAACACACACAAAAACACACACACAAAAACAAACACACACACAAAACAAAAACACACACAAAAACAAACACACGCACAAAAACAAACACACACACACAAAAACAAAAACACACACAGAAACAAAACACACACACACAGAAAAACAAAAACACACACAAAAACAAAAGCTCAAACACACACACAAAGAAAAAACACAAACACACACAAAAACACACATACAAAAACAAACACACACACAAAAACAAAAACACACACAAAAACACACACGCACAGAAAAACAAAAACACACACAAAAACAAAAGCTCAAACACACACACACACAAAAAAACAAAAACAAACACACACACAAAAACAAAAACACACACAAAAACAAAAACACAAACACACACACAAAAACAAAAACTCACACACACACTCAAAAACAAAAACACACACAAAAATAAAAACACACACACAAAAACAAAAACACACAAAAACAAAACCACACACACATAAAAACAAACACACACACACAAAAACACACACAAAAACAAAAAACACACACAGAAAAACAAAAACACACACAAAAACAAAAGCTCAAACAAACACACATAAAAACAAAAACACACACAAAAACAAACACACACACAAAATCAAATACACACACAAAAACAAAAAACACACACACACACAAAAAGACACACACACAAAAACAAACACACACACACAAAAACAAAAACACACACAAACACTCAAAAACAAAAACACACACAAAAACAAAAACACACACGCACAGAAAAACAAAAACACACACAAAAACAAAAGCTCAAACACACACACACACAAAAAAACAAAAACAAACACAAAAACAAACACACACACAAAAACAAAAACACACACAAAAACAAAAACACAAACACACACACAAAAACAAAAACTCACACACACACTCAAAAACAAAAACACACACAAAAATAAAAACACACACACAAAAACAAAAACACACAAAAACAAAACCACACACACATAAAAACAAACACACACACACAAAAACACACACAAAAACAAAAAACACACACAGAAAAACAAAAACACACACAAAAACAAAAGCTCAAACAAACACACATAAAAACAAAAACACACACAAAAACAAACACACACACAAAATCAAATACACACACCAAAACAAAAAACACACACACACACAAAAAGACACACACACAAAAACAAACACACACACACAAAAACAAAAACACACACACAAACTCAAAAACAAAAACACACACAAAAACAAAAACACACACGCACAGAAAAACAAAAACACACACAAAAACAAAAGCTCAAACACAC
Source organism: Scyliorhinus torazame (assembly GCF_047496885.1). NCBI lineage: Eukaryota > Metazoa > Chordata > Chondrichthyes > Carcharhiniformes > Scyliorhinidae > Scyliorhinus > Scyliorhinus torazame. The sequence goes on along the minus strand of NW_027308119.1, from coordinate 15,503 downwards.
ACACACACAAAAAAACAAAAACAAACACAAAAACAAACACACACACAAAAACAAAAACACACACAAAAACAAAAACACAAACACACACACAAAAACAAAAACTCACACACACACTCAAAAACAAAAACACACACAAAAATAAAAACACACACACAAAAACAAAAACACACAAAAACAAAACCACACACACATAAAAACAAACACACACACACAAAAACACACACAAAAACAAAAAACACACACAGAAAAACAAAAACACACACAAAAACAAAAGCTCAAACAAACACACATAAAAACAAAAACACACACAAAAACAAACACACACACAAAATCAAATACACACACAAAAACAAAAAACACACACACACACAAAAAGACACACACACAAAAACAAACACACACACACAAAAACAAAAACACACACACACACTCAAAAACAAAAACACACACAAAAATAAAAACACACACACAAAAACAAAAACACACAAAAACAAAACCACACACACATAAAAACAAACACACACACACAAAAACAAAAACAAAAACAAAAAACACACACAGAAAAACAAAAACACAAACAAAAACAAAAACACACGCACAGAAAAACAAAAACACACACAAAAACAAAGGCTCAAACAAACACACATAAAAACAAAAAGACACACAAAAACAAACACACACACAAAAACAAATACACACACAAAAACAAAACACACACACACACAAAAAGACACACACACAAAAACAAACACACACACACAAAAACAAAAACACACACAAAAACAAAAACACACACGCACAGAAAAACAAAAACACACACAAAAACAAAAGCTCAAACACACACACACACAAAAAAACAAAAACAAACACAAAAACAAACACACAAAAACAAACAGACACACACAAAAACAAAAACACACACACACAAAAAAACAAAAACAAACACAAAAACACACACAAAAACAAAAACACAAACACACACACAAAAAGAAAAACACACACAAAAACAAAAACACACACACACAGAAAAACGAAAACACACACGAAAACAAAAAAACACACAAAAACTAAAACACACACAAAAACACACACACAAAAACAAAAACACACACACACACTCAAAAACAAAAACACACACAAAAATAAAAACACACACACAAAAACAAAAACACACAAAAACAAAACCACACACACACAAACAAACACACACACACAAAAACACACACAAAAACAAAAAACACACACACAGATAAACAAAAACACAAACAAAAACAAAAACACACGCACAGAAAAACAAAAACACACACAAAAACAAAAGCTCAAACAAACAAACACAAAAACAAAAACACACACAAAAACAAACACACACACAAAAACAAATACACACACAAAAACAAAAAACACACACACACACAAAAAGACACACACACAAAAACAAAAAACACACGCACAAAAACAGTATGTAGATTGTCCGACCAGAGGAGGGGCAATATTGGATTTAGTACTTGGTAATGAACCAGGGCAAGTGATAGATTTGTTAGTGGGGGAGCATTTTGGAGATAGTGACCACAATTCTGTGACTTTCACTTTAGTAATGGAGAGGGATAGGTATGTGCAACAGGGCAAGGTTTACAATTGGGGGAAGGGTAAATACGATGTTGTCAGACAAGAATTGAAGTGCATAAGTTGGGAACATAGGCTGGCAGGGAAGGACACAAGTGAAATGTGGAACTTGTTCAAGGAACAGGTGCTACGTGTCCTTGATATGTATGTCCCTGTCAGGCAGGGAAGAGATGGTCGAGTGAGGGAACCATGGTTGACAAGAGAGGTTGAATGTCTTGTTAAGAGGAAAAAGGAGACTTATGTAAGGCTGAGGAAACAAGGTTCAGACAGGGCATTGGAGGGATACAAGATAGCCAGGAGGGAACTGAAGAAAGGGAATAGGAGAGCTAAGAGAGGGCATGAACAATCTTTGGCGGGTAGGATCAAGGAAAACCCCAAGGCCTTTTACACATATGTGAGAAATATGAGAATGACTAGAGCGAGGGTAGGTCCGATCAAGGACAGTAGCGGGAGATTGTGTATTGAGTCTGAAGAGATAGGAGAGGTCTTGAACGAGTACTTTTCTTCTGTATTTACAAATGAGAGGGGCCATATTGTTGGAGAGGACAGTGTGAAACAGATTGGTAAGCTCGAGGAAATACTTGTTAGGAAGGAAGATGTGTTGGGCATTTTGAAAAACTTGAGGATAGACAAGTCCCCCGGGCCTGACGGGATATATCCAAGGATTCTATGGGAAGCAAGAGATGAAATTGCAGAGCCGTTGGCAATTATCTTTTCGTCCTCACTGTCAACAGGGGTGGTACCAGGGGATTGGAGAGTGGTGAAGGTCGTGCCCCTGTTCAAAAAAGGGACTAGGGATAACCCTGGGAATTACAGGCCAGTTAGTCTTACTTCGGTGGTAGGCAAAGTAATGGAAAGGGCACTGAAGGATAGGATTTCTGAGCATCTGGAAAGACACTGCTTGATTAGGGATAGTCAGCATGGATTTGTGAGGGGTAGGTCTTGCCTTACAAGTCTTATTGAATTCTTTGAGGAGGTGACCAAGCATGTGGATGAAGGTAAAGCAGTGGATGTAGTGTACATGGATTTTAGTAAGGCATTTGATAAGGTTCCCCATGGTAGGCTTATGCAGAAAGTAAGGAGGCATGGGATAATGGGAAATTTGGCCAGTTGGATAACGAACTGGCTAACCGATAGAAGTCAGAGAGTGGTGGTGGATGGCAAATATTCAGCCTGGATCCCAGTTACCAGTGGCGTACCTCAGGGATCAGTTCTGGGTCCTCTGCTGTTTGTGATTTTCATTAATGACTTGGATGAGGGAGTTGAAGGGTGGGTCAGTAAATTTGCAGACTATACGAAGATTGGTGGAGTTGTGGATAGTAAGGAGGGCTGTTGTCGGCTGCAAAGAGACATAGATAGGATGCAGAGCTGGGCTGAGAAGTGGCAGATGGAGTTTAACCCTGAAAAGTGTGAGGTTGTCCATTTTGGAAGGACAAATATGAATGCGGAATACAGGGTTAACGGTAGAGTTCTTGGCAATGTGGAGGAGCAGAGAGATCTTGGGGTCTATGTTCATACATCTTTGAAAGTTGCCACTCAAGTGGATAGAGCTGTGAAGAAGGCCTATGGTGTGCTCGCGTTCATTAACAGAGGGATTGAATTTAAGAGCTGTGAGATGATGATGCAGCTGTACAAAACTTTGGTAAGGCCACATTTGGAGTACTGTGTACAGTTCTGGTCGCCTCATTTTAGGAAGGATGTGGAAGCTTTGGAAAAGGTGCGAAGAAGATTTACCAGGATGTTGCCTGGAATGGAGAGTAGGTCTTGCGAGGAAAGGTTGAGGGTGCTAGGCCTTTTCTCATTAGAACGGAGAAGGATGAGGGGCGACTTGATAGAGGTTTATAAGATGATCAGTGGAATAGATAGAGTAGACAGTCAGAGACTTTTTCCCCGGGTGGAACAAACCATTACAAGGGGACATAAATTTAAGGTGGAAGATATAGGAGGGATATCAGAGGTAGGTTCTTTACCCAGAGAGCAGTGGGGGCATGGAATGCACTGCCTGTGGAAGTAGTTGAGTTGGAAACATTAGGGACCTTCAAGCAGTTATTGGATAGGTACATAGATTACGGTAAAATGATATAGTGTAGATTTATTTGTTCTTAAGGGCAGCACGGTAGCATTGTGGATAGCACAATTGCTTCACAGCTCCAGGGTCCCAGGTTCGATCCGGCTTGGGTCACTGTCCGTGCGGAGTCTGCACATCCTCCCCGTGTCTGCGTGGGTTTCCTCCGGGTGCTCCGGTTTCCTCCCACAGTCCAAAGATGTGCAGGTTAGGTGGATTGGCGAATGATAAATTGCCCTTAATGTCCAAAATTGCCCTTGGTGTTGGGTGGAGGTGTTGAGTTTGGGTAGGGTGCTCTTTCCAAGAGCCGGTGCAGACTCAAAGGGCCGAATGGCCTCCTTCTGCACTGAAAATTCAATGATAATCTATGATTAATCTAGGACAAAGGTTCGGCACAACATCGTGGGCCGAAGGGCCTGTTCTGTGCTGTATTTTCTATGTTCTATGTTCTATGTACCGCCACTGTCTGCCATGATGCTCAACGCCTCGAACGACACTCTCTTCCCCACCAAAATCGCCACTCCCGATATTTTGCATCCAAACCCGAATGAAACACCTGCCCTACCCATCCCTTTCTCAACCTTACCTGATCCGCCACCTTCGGGTGCGTCTCCTGAAGCATGGCCACATCCGCCTTCAGCCCCTTCAGGTGCACGAACACCCGGGCCCGCTTGACCGGCCCATTCAGTCCCCTTACATTCCAGGTTATCAGCCGGATCAGGGGGCTCCTCACCCCTCTCCCCCGCCGACTAGCTGTAGCCCTTCCTGGGCCAGCCACATGCCCGTGCCCCCCACACGGCATGTTCCCTACATCGACAGACCCCCCCCCCGCCCCGACCTCCTCGACCAACTCCAGCTCCCCCTTGGCCATTCCAGCAGCAACCCGGTCCTCCCCCCCCCCCACCCCGCCCCCCCCAACCCCACCCAACTAGGTCCCCCCCTAGCTGCATTGTTTCCCCCATTGCACTCCCGTAAGTCTGCTGACCCCGGCCACTCCCGCTGCTCCATCGACACCCCCCAGTGTGGAACCTCCCCTCCCCCCACTTGTCCACCAGCAGGATCTCATCCATTCCACTCCCAGCGCAGGAGAAAAAGCCCGCGCTTCCCAGCTCCGGCCCTGCCCCTTCAGCCCTAAACGCGGGAAAAAGCCCGCGCTTTTCACTCGGCTGGCCCTGCCTCCCCTGGCGCAGCTCCCTTTCCAGGCCCAGTCCCACTATCCCCGACTCAGGCCTCCCCCCCCCCCCCCCCCGCGGGGCCCCATCTCCCCTACCGACCATCCACCCCCCAAGCACACTCCTTATTTTATATTGTCTCTCCATGTTCTTCTTACCAAAATGCATCAACTCCCATGTCTCCACATTGAACTTCATCTGCTGCCTATCTGCCCACTTTATCAACTTGCCCTGTGTGCTTTAAGGCTCGACTCTGTCCTCTTCATAGTTTACAATACTGCCAGGCTTTGTGCTATCCGTAAGCTTTGACAAGCAGCCCCATTGGGTAATGAGAAACAGCCATGACCACCCATGTCTCTGCCACTGCCGCCTTCTCAGTAGCGGCACAAGTTTCCATGAGGGCTGCAGAAGCAAAATGGACCCGTTTCCCGTCATCGTCCTTTCACAGCTGGATGACACCAGGAAGCATCAGCAGCGGCGACAATGGGCAAAGTGGGGTCATAGTGCGCCTGGACATCCGAGGAGACTAGTCAAAGTTTAATGGATTGAAAGGCCATGAGTTGTTTCACACCCCAGAACCATTGTTGGCCTCTCTGCAGGATATTGCTTAAGGGTTCCATGAGCGTGGCCAAACTGGAAATCAGCCTTCCCACATAGTTTCCCATCCCCCCAAAATGTTGAATGTCGGTGATGGAATTCAATTGGGGAAACTCATCAATGGTCTTTGTATCCTGTGGATCGACCTTGACACCATGCCGTTGGGTGAATTGTATCCTGGTGCTGGCGAACTCACACTTGCTGTTCCGCATGAGGCCCACTTCCTGGATAGCCTCTCTTATCCAATGGTCATGTTGCGGCTCTGAAAGAACCATGTGCCAGGATGTTGACCAGGTGGCGGTAATCCCTTTGCCTTCAAGAACTTTCGACAGTACAAGCTGGAATGCCTCAAGGGCAGGCGAAATGCCGGAAGGGAAGTGGGTAAAGAAACGCCTCGAATGTTATGTGTGGTTCAGATCCTAGGATGGTTGGCGTAATATTCATAAAGACCACAATTCACTTTTATATTAAACAAAGCTAAAGATTTATCTACACTACTTAATTGAAATCAACTCTTACTTCTATATAATAAATAATTGACAACACATATACAATCCACACTCATCTACCACTAATCTCAACACTAATACAATAACTATGATTTGCTCCCACTCACACTAGCTTTCTTAGAGTCTGTCTTCGAACCTTCTCCTCAACCCTCTCCCAGAAGGCTTGGCATCGATGATTTATATAGTTCTGCACCCAGCTCCCTCTAATGGTTGATTCGGACATAACATTAACCCTTACAGTTTTGTACATTTCTCATAATGTCACATCCTCCTTTCTTTGAGAAAAAGGTTATAAATTCTGTTTGTAAGATTTTTTTGAATATAACATTAGAGAATTCATTATTTTTTTTTTTACATTCAATAGCAAAAGCTAAATGTCATATCACAGCAGTGATTACGGAATACTAGTTGTTAACGTGTCATTATAAATTCAGCGTATTCGGCAGTTTTCTTGTTATCGGCGATCTTCTTGGTGTTCTTGTTGAAGTGTTCAAATCGTCTTCCATGTTTTCTGGATTTCTTGTTGGCAATGAAGGATTTGAAAAGTCAATGTTGTGGAATATGGCATCCGGAGCGACAATGCTCGGAGTTTGAAATGGAACGTAGTAGTTCTTTATCTTCAATAATGCTCTTCGATTCCTTCGAAACATTGTGCCGTGTTCAGTTTGCACTGGTGCGATCTCTCGTAATACATGTGACCATCCACCATCAGGATTCTGTACTCTGACATAATCTCCTTCTTGTAACGGCGGTAAAGGTTCTAAACGCCTGTTGTAGTAGGCTTGTTGTTTTCTACTTTTGTAACCTTATTCTGTCATGAAGCAGTTGTTCAGCCATATTTGGAATTGTGATTTTTGGTAGAGTCGTATGAATTTTTCTTCCCATCAACATCTGGGCGGGGGCAAACCTGATGACAATGGAGTAGCTCTGTGTGTCAACAGTGCTAAAGAGCAATCTTTGTTGTCATCTAGTGCTTTGCTGAATAGCTTCCTTAACTATTCCGACACCTTTCTCAGCTTTTCCGTTTGATTGGGGGCACAATGGACTTGATGTTATACGGTGGAAATTATAACTTTCCGCAAATTGTGACCATTCCCAGCCGGTAAAACAAGGACCATTGTTGGAAATAACGTTCAATGGAAGTCCATGTCGGGCAAATACAGCAGATTTTGCTGCTCTGATTACTGATCGAGTTGTTGAATGCGTGAGTGTAATAACCTCAGGATAGTTTGAATGGTAGTCAATAATGACTAAATAATCATGTCCTATAAAATAGAATAGGTCCATTCCAACTTTCAGCCATGGATAAGTGGCTACTTCATTTTCTTCAAAGCTTGTTTACATTGTGCAGATTGATGCCTTGACAAATGCTGCCTTCCTGCACATATGGTCCACATCCTTGTTGATCCCAGGCCAGTGCACAGATTGCCTTGCTTGTCTGAGACATTTTTCAATTCCTTGATGCCCTTCATGTATCTGTTCCAAGATGTATTTCCGTTGGCAGGAGGAAATGACTATTCTGTCTCCTTTAAGTAGGAATCCGTTAATCACAGTGAAGACATCTTTGACACTACGAAAACTGGAACAACAACCATTGGCCCATTCTTCTTTCAGGTATGGGATTACCCTTTGGAGTGTTGAGTCCTTCTCTGTCCTTCTCGTATTAGATGTCGCTTGTTGTCAGACACTCGTAGCATTTCTGCAATAAATGAAGCTTGTGCTTCCACAATGTGTACTATTTCTGAAGCCCTGGTATCAACATTATTTGTAGCTCTTGATAAAAATTTGTTCAATTTCACCTTTAAGCGTGACATTTCAATTATTGGTTGTGTGGATCATAGATACATAGATAATACAGTGCAGAAGGAGGCCATTCGGTCCACCAACCCACTTAAGCCCTCACTTCCACCCTATCCCCATAACCCAATAACCCTTCCTAACATTTTTGGACACTAAGGGCAATTTTTAGCATGGCCAATCCACCTAACCTGCACGTCTTTGGACTGTGGGTGGAAACCGGAGCACCCGGAGGAAACCCAAGCAGACACGGGGAAACCTTGCAGAGTCCTTACAGACAGTGACCCAGCGGGGAATCGAACCTGGGACCCAGGCGCTGTGAAGCCACAGTGCTAGCCACGTGTGTTACCGTGCTGCCCAAGTCATTTGAACCAAGTTGAGTTTGCTGCCAGCATCCACCCCAAGTAGTGATAATTCATCATTTTCTACTATTTCGAAGTGCTGATGTCGCCATTCTGAACAATGAGACGGAAGGAGCCTCTTGTGGCTATGACATTGCCATTATAGTCAGTCACTCGACAGGTTGATTTCTTTATTTGTGGTTTACTGTGCTCTTGTCTTAAATCCTTTTCGGTTATTAAATTCACGTGTGCACCTGTCTCTAATTTAAACAGAATTTCAGACCCATTTATATCGATAGTACAGTCCACACTTGAATAATTTTGAAGAGCTGATATATCGGATTGTTATCACAGTCCAGAGCATTAACCCCCGTAATCGTATCGACCATGAAAGTATCTTTCAGTAATACTGGGAGGAATCATCATTATCCGTTTCCTTCATTCTGTATACTCCGAATCTTCCTATAATTGATGGACGATCTTTTAAATGTATTATCTGTTGAGGCTGTTGCAGAATGACACTGTGCTGCAAAGTGATTATATTTGCCACGATTGGAACATTGTTTGCTTTTTGCCGGACAGTTTTATTTACTGTGGCCGTGGCCACAGCGTGCGCACATCTCCCCGCTCGTGATGTCACTTTCAAAATGGCCACCAGCCATTGTGTGCAGTTTTCTGTGCTGCGCCACAGCATTAATGGCAACGGCCACCTTTCCCGATTTTGCGCTTTTTTCATTTGCACAGAACTCCACATATTCAAAGAATGCTTGTTCACTCAGTGTAATTCTCTCAGCGCAGTGCTCTCAGTGCAGTACTCTAAGTGCAGTACTCGCAGTGTAATAATCTCAGTGTATACTGTCAGTGTAATTCTCAGTGTAATATTCTCAGTGCAAGACTCTCAGTGTAATACTCTCAGTGCAAGACTCTCAGTGTATACTCTCAGTGCAAGACTCTCAGTGTATACTCTCTGTGCAGTACTCACCGTGTATATTCTCAGTGTATATTCTCACTGTAATAGACCCAATGTAATTCTCTCAGTGTAATTCTCTCAGTGCAAGACTCTCAGTGTATACTCTCTGTGCAGTACTCACCGTGTATACTCTCAGTGTAATACTCTCAGTGTAATACTCTCAGTGTAATACTCTCAGTGTAATACTCTCAGTGTAATAGACCCAGTGTAATACTCCCAGTGTAATACTCCCAGTGTAATACTCCCAGTGTAATACTCCCAGTGTAATACTCCCAGTGTAATACTCTCAGTGTAATACTCTCAGTGTAATAGACCCGGTGTAATAGACCCGGTGTAATAGACCCTGTGGTGTAATAGACCCTGTGGTGTAATAGACCCTGTGGTGTAATAGACCCTGTGGTGTAATAGACCCTGTGGTGTAATAGACCCTGTGGTGTAATAGACCCTGTGGTGGTGGAATACTCTCTGTGTAATACTCTCTGTGTAATACTCTCTGCGTAATACTCTCTGCGTAATACTCTCTGCGTAGTACTCTCTGCGCAGTACTCCCGGCGCGATTCTCCCGGCGCGATTCTCCCGGCGCGATTCTCCCGGCGCGATTCTCCCGGCGCGATTCTCCCGGCGCGATTCTCCCGGCGCGATTCTCCCGGCGCGATACTCAGTGTAATAACCACAGTATAACACACTCAATGTAACACTCAGTGTAATTCTCTCAGTGTGATACTCTCAGTGCAGTACTGGATGAACTTTGGATCATCCGGGAGGCAGAGGGGGTGATAGAGAAGAGTTACAGGGAGGGAGCCACACCCAAGGTACAGGACAAGAGTAGCTGGGTTAGAGTCAGTGGAAAGAAAATGAGCGGGCAGATGTATACCATTTTGGATGCTGTTGGGGGGGATGACCTACCGGGGGAAGGCCCTAGCAGCCATTTGATCCATTTCTTAAAGGTACTCTCACATGACACTTCCTATAATGAGGCGACCAGAACTGGACACAATATTCCAAGTGTTGTCTAACTAGAGTTTTATAAAGCTGCAGCAAAACCTCGCAACTCAATCCTCCTGTTCATGAAAGCCAACACACCATACGCCATCTTAACAACCCTATCAACCTGGGTGGCAGCTTTGAGGGATCTATGTACGTGGACCCCAAGATCCCTCTGTTCCGCCACACTTCCAAGAATCCTGCCTTTAACCCTGTATTCAGCATTCAAATTCGACCTTCCAAAATGAATCACTTCACCTTTATCAAGGTTAAACTCCATCTGCCACTTCTCAGCCCAGCTCTGCATCCTGTCAATGTCCTGATGTAACCTGCAACAACCCTCAACACTATCTACAACGCACCAACATTCATGTCATCGGCAAACTTACTAACCCACCCTTCCAATTCCTCATCCAAGTTCTTAGATAAAAACCACAAAGAGCAGAGGTCCCAGAACAGATCCTTGTGGTACACAACTGGTCATCGACCTCCAGGCGGAATACTTTCCATCCACTACCACTCGCTGTCTTCTTTCGGCCAGCCAATTCTGTATCCAGACAGCCAAATTTCCCTGTATCCCATGCCCCCTAACTTTCTGAATGAGTCTGCCATGGGGAACCTTATCAAATGCCTTACTGAAATCCATATACACCACATCCACTGCCCGACCTTCATCGATGTGTCTCATCGTATCCTCAAAGAATTCAAAGAAGAGACTTCCGGGAGCGGCTATGCAGAGCTAGGTCGCATATTCGGTAGCTCCCACTTGGAACGGACTTTTGGGCTCTTTTACAGGGCCCCCACGGCATTTGTTTGACATTTCCCGGTGTGGGAAGAAGACTGCAACATTCCCCTGACAGTGTCCCCCTGGAATGTTGTGTCTTTTGGCTACCAGACCCGGCAGAAACAGTAAAGGATTTGGCTTTGGCTGCAGGTTTAGACAAGGGCCTCTTCCAGCATGCAGGCGGGGGAAGGGCAAGCTTAAAGCTGCAATCTGACTTGACTCTATCAAAGGTGAATTCTAGCAGCAGAGGGAACAACTGTGAAAGGATCTACCAAGGCCATTGAAGAAGCAGGGACGAGGTTTCCGGTGGCGGCCATGGAGGAGTAGGTCGCGCATTCGGCAGCTCCCGTCTGGAACTGACTCTCAGACCTTTTTCAGGAGTTTCCATCGACTTTTTAAACGGACCAGAAGTGTAACGGCCAAAGGAGCGGCACTGGAGCAACGGGAGAAGTGAGGGAAAGAAAACAAAATGGCGGCGGCCAGGGACAAAGGGGAGCTGCAGGAGTTCATCAAGCGCTGCTTCGAGGAGATGCGCAAGGAGATGTTGGCGCCTATGCTTTCGGCAATTGAAGGACTCAGGATCACCCAGAAGGTCCACGAAGCTAAGATCCAGGAAGTACAGAAAAGAGTTAGTCAGACCGAGGACGAGCTCGTGGGCCTGGCGGTGAGAGTGGAGCAGAACGAGGCGCCACACAAGAGGTGGGCGGGAAGACTCGAAGATCTGGAGAACAGGTCGAGGAGAAAGAATCTGCGAATCCTGGGTCTCCCTGAGGGAGTGGAGGGGGCTGATGCCGGGGCATACGCGAGCACGATGCTCGAGGCGATGATGGGCACGAAGGCCCCTTCGAGGCCGCTGGAGTTGGACGGGGCACATCGGGTGCTGGCGAAGAAGCCCCAGGCAAATGAGCCGCCAAGGGCAATGGTGGTGAGGTTCCACCGGTTCACGGGCAGAGAGTGGGTCCTGAGATAGGCCAAGAAGGAGCGGAGCAGTAAGTGGGACAATGCAGAGATCCGAATATACCTGGACTGGAGCACGGAGGTTGCAAAGCGGAGAGCGGGTTTCAACCGGGCCAAAGCGGCGTTGTACCGGAAAGAAGTGAAATTCGGAATGCTGCAGCCAGTGCGACTGTGGGTCACATACAAGGGCCAACACTATTACTTCTAAACGCCTGAAGAGGCGTGGACCTTTGTACAAGCCGAAAAGTTGGACTCTAACTGAGGGTTTGTGAGGGTGGGGGGGGGGGGGGGATGTTTTGGGGATTGATGTGTGATGGTTGTTGTATATAGGGGGTCAATCACGCGCAGGGAATGTTACATGGGCTGGGGGAGAGAGACAAGGCCGCGACAGGAGCTGCGCCAGAGGGGGCGGAGCGGGCTTTGGAAAGCGCGCGGTGTTTTCCCGCGCGCGGGAAGAAAGGCGGGAAGGGGAACGAAGGAATGCATATGGATTGGGAGACCCCCACGCGGGGAGGTCAATGGGACGGCGGGGGAAGCCGGGGTCAGCAGGTGTCAGCTGACTTACGGGAGTGACATGGGGGGAGCAAAAAAGCTAGACCGGGGTCTAGCGGGGGAGAGGGGAGGGGGGGAAGGGGGGGGGAAAGGGTTGCTGCTGCACTGGCCGAAAGGGAATGGGACACAGAAGAGGTGGTCGGGACGGGGATACCCCCTCTGGGGGACTGGAGGGTGAGGGAGGCGTGGACACGGGACTGGCCCAGAAAAGGAGATGGCTAGTCGGCGGGGCGTGGGGGGGTGAGAGTCCCTCCAATCCGGCTGATAACGTGGAATGTGAGGGGCCTGAATGGGCCGGTGAAGAGGGCTTGAGTGTTTGCGCACTTAAAGGGACTGAAGGCGGACGTGGCCATGCTCCAAGAGACACACCTGAAGGTGGCGGACCAGGTCAGGCTAAGAAAGGGATGGGTAGGACAGGTATTCCACTCTGGACTGGACGCGAAGAATAGAGGGGTGGCAATATTGGTGGGAAAGCGGGTGTCATTTGAGGCCAAGACTATCGTAGCGGACAATGGAGGGCGATATGTAATGGTGAGCGGTAGGCTGCAAGGGACGTGGGTGGTGTTGGTAAACGTATACGCCCCGAACTGGGATGATGCCGGATTCATGAAGCGCATGTTGGGGCGCATTCCGGACCTGGAGATAGGAGGCCTGATAATGGGAGGGGACTTCAATACAGTGTTGGATCCAGCACTGGACCGCTCCAAATCAAGGACTGGAAAGAGGCCGGCGGCGGCCAATGTACTTAGGGGGTTTATGGATCAGATGGGGGAGTGGACCTGTAGCGCACAATGACTTACGAGAGACGAGAAGTGATGAAGTCGATCCAGGCTTTATTAAACGATGCTTGTCCCCAGCAGCTCAGCAACAGAATGAAGCTGCGGGGAGAAGCTCGGGTTCTTATACTCCGCCTTCAGGGCGGAGCCAGGAGTCGGCAGCCAACCAGGACCCGGGATCTGTCAGCCAATAGCATCTCGGCTTCACAGTCCCACATGACCCCTAATACGTACCACCACAGGACCCATGGCGGTTTGCAAGGCCGCAGGCCAGGGAATTTTCTTTCCTCTCCCATGTACACAAAGCCTACTCCCGGATAGATTTCTTTGTTCTGGGTAGGGCGCTCAACCCGAGGGTGGAAGGGACGGAGTATTCGGCTATAGCCGTTTCGGACCATGCCCCGCACTGGATGGAACTGGAGCTGGGAGAGGAGAGGGACCAACGCCCGTTGTGGCGGCTGGATGTGGGACTGCTGGCGGACGAGGTGATGTGTGGGAAGGTGAAGGGGTGTATCGAAAGGTACTTGGAGGCCAACGACAATGGGGAGGTGCGGGTGGGGGTGGTATGGGAGGCGTTGAAGGCGGTGATCAGGGGAGAGCTAATTTCCATTAGGGCTCATAGGGAGAAGACAGAGGGTATGGAAAGGGAGAGGTTAGTGGGGGAGATTTTGAGAGTAGACAGGAGATACGCAGAGGCCCCGGAGGAAAGATTACTTGGGGAAAGACGACGGCTCCAGACGGAGTTTGACCTGTTGACCACAGGGAAGGCGGAGGCACAGTGGAGGAAAGCGCAGGGGGCGACCTACGAGTATGGGGAAAAGGCTAGTCGGATGCTGGCACACCAGCTCCGTAAGAGGATGGCAGCGAGGGAAATAGGGGGAGTCAAAGATGGAAGGGGAGTCAAAGATGGAAGGGGAGCCACGGTTCGGAGTGCGACGAAAATAAACGAGGTATTCAAGGCCTTTTATGAAGAGCTGTACAGATCCCAGCCCCCAGCGGGGCAAGAGGGGATGAGACGATTCCTAGATCAGCTGAGATTCCCAAGGGTGGAGGAGCAAGAGGTGGCTGGTTTGGGGGCACCAATTGGGTTGGAGGAGCTGAGCAAGGGTTTGGGGAGCATGCAGGCGGGGAAGGCCCCGGGACCGGACGGATTCCCGGTGGAGTTCTACAGACCTGTTGGTCCCGCTACTGGTGAGGACCTTTAATGAGGCAAGAGAGGAGGGGACCCTGCCCCCGACAATGTCGGAAGCGACAATTTCTTTGATCCTAAAGCGGGACAAGGACCCACTGCAATGTGGATCGTACAGGCAGACCTCGCTCCTCAATGTGGATGCAAAGTTGCTGGCAAAAGTGCTGGCCACGAGGATCGAGGACTGTGTTCCGGGGGTAATCCACGAGGACCAGACGGGATTTGTAAAGGGCAGGCAACTAAACACCAATGTGCGGCGGCTCTTAAATGTGATAATGATGCCATCGGAGGAGGGAGAGGCAGAGATAGTGGCAGCTATGGACGCGGAGAAGGCCTATGACCGAGTAGAGTGGGAGTACCTCTGGGAGGTGCTGCGTAGGTTTGGGTTCGGGGTAGGGTTTATCAATTGGGTTAAGCTCCTTTACAGAGCCCCGATGGCGAGTGTAATGACGGACCGGCGAAGGTCGGAGTACTTTCGACTGTACCGAGGGACGAGGCAGGGGTGCCCCCTGTCCCCCCTGTTGTTCGCATTGGCGATCAAACCATTGGCCATGTCATTGAGGGAGTCTAATAAATGGAGGGGGGTGGTCTGAGGGGGAGAAGAGCATCGGGTGTCGCTATATGCGGATGACCTGTTGCTGTACGTGGCGGATCCAATGGAGGGGATGGTGGAGGTCATGCAGAGACTCTAAGGGA
Source organism: Scyliorhinus torazame (assembly GCF_047496885.1). NCBI lineage: Eukaryota > Metazoa > Chordata > Chondrichthyes > Carcharhiniformes > Scyliorhinidae > Scyliorhinus > Scyliorhinus torazame. The sequence continues at coordinate 491 of NW_027308119.1, read as the reverse complement.
GTTTGGGGACTTTTTGGGCTATAAGCTCAATGTAGGGAAGAGTGAGCTCTTTGTATTACAGGCAGGGGACCAAGAAAGAGGGATAGGGGACCTACCGCTGAGGAGGGCGGAGGGGAGCTTTCGGTATCTGGGGATCCAGATAGCCAGGAGTTGGGGGACCCTACATAAACTGAATCTGACGAGGTTGGTGGAGCAAATGGAGGAGGATTTCAAAAGATGGGACATGTTACCGCTCTCGCTGGTGGGTAGAGTGCAGTCGGTCAAAATGGTGGTCCTTCCAAGGTTTCTGTTTGTGTTTCAGTGCCTTCCCATCGTGATCACTAAGGCCTTTTTTAAGAGAGTAGGCAGGAGTATTATGGGGTTTGTGTGGGCGAATAAGACCCCGAGAGTAAGGAGAGGGTTCCTGGAACGCAGTAGGGACCGAGGAGGGTTGGCGCTGCCAAACCTGGGGAGCTACTACTGGGCAGCAAATGTGGCGATGATCCGCAAGT